>NC_068307.1:27636206-27936206 GCF_025860055.1 Xyrauchen texanus
TTGAGGCCCAAGCTGTTTAGATGCTGAAGCAGTAACTCTGTTGCCATAACAGAGCCTCTGATTGTGCTAGTAACAGCCAATCGTCAAGGTAGTTCAATATGCGTACACCGCTCAGTCTCAGAGGGGCGAGCACCGCATCGATGCACTTCGTAAATGTGCGAGGAGACAGAGACAGTCCGAAGGGCAGGACTTTGAATTGATACGCTGTTCCCTCGAACGCGAATCTCAAAAACATCCTGTGGTGCTGTACAATTTGGATGGGACAGAGGGCACTTTGGTTTGCTCACCGTATGATATAATGCGTCGCTTACCACAGGGAAGCATTTGTGCATAATGTGTGTGCTTTGAAGAGGAAAAGGGCTCTTTTTTGAGAATGTATGAGCATCTCATGCATTTGCAACGAGTGCTGTATTCTTTATTGCATTTTTTATTGCATATGACACAGAAACAAAAATTTTTAAAACATTGCGAACAGCAATATTCCTCTCCCGACGAACAGCAGTGGGGAGGTGTCTCCAATCGAGCCTTCTTCGGAGCACCGGAGGGAAAGACGGGCTCCATTTTCCTCTTCAAAGCGTTGCACCCGTCAGGAGCGCTTCCACTGCGCGGGGGAGTTCCTCCCATCGGCGCGAGGTGGGCGCTGATACGGCTGCTTCCGTTTGGGCCAAGGCTTGCATGGCCTCACTGGTGGCTCGGCGGGGGCCGGTGCAGGCGCTGAGTTAGCGGGCATGGGTCTTTTAGCCGGGCGCTGACTTGAGACAGAGCGGGGGCGAGCCGTCTGCGCTATGCTCCGTTTGGGCATGAAGTGCCTTATGGCTTGTGACTGCTGCTGAGTCGTGACGTAGCGCTCAGCAAACGTACTCACTGCGTCGCCAAAGAGGCCGGCTGGAGACACTGGGGCAGCCAATAGTGATGTCTTCTCTCTGTCACTCATATCCGTGAGTGTCAGCCATACATGCCTTTCCAGAACGACCAGGTTACCCATGGACTTCCCGATGGCCTGCGCCGTGACTTTCGTGGCGTGCAGCGCAAAGTCTGTAGCGGCCCGAAGCTCTTTAAAAGTATCCGCATCAAAGCCTTGCTCGTCCATTTGTCTAAGGAGCTTCGCTTGGAATACCTGAAGCACTGCCATTGCATGGAGTGCTGATCCAGCTTGTCCTGCCGCTGAGTAGGCTTTCCCTGCAAATGTGGACGTCTGCCTACACGGCTTAGAAGGATGAATGGGGCGTGATTTCCATGCCCTGCTACTCGTTGAGCAGAGATGTGCTGCTACCGCCTCCTCCACTGGGGGTAGTTGAGCATAGCCATTATTTTCCCCGTGGTCCACGTTCGAGAGAACGTGGTCACTGCGCGTGCGCGCTGAGAGGGGCGCGTGCCAGGACTTAGATAGTTCGCTGTGCACCTCAGGGAAGAACGGGGCAGTTCTGCGGGGCGCGGCCGCTTGTCCGGACTGCAAGAACCACTCATCAAGGCGAGACTGTCTAGGGGAGACCACTCAAGATTGAGTTCTTCGACCGCCCTTGCAAGGACGCGAAGCATCTCCCTGTCAGTGGTGCGCACACGATCCTCGCCCTCGCTGGGGGGAGGGGCGGTAGCATCATCCATTGACCAGTCGCCTAATGCAGCGAGAGACATGACATCGTCATTATCATCCTTATCATCCCCAGCGTCAGATCCACCAAACGAGACGAGGCCGCACGCTCCTTCAGAGGGCTGGAGCTCGTCTCGCACATAGCGTATGGGGAAATATGCGCTTCGTGGAGATTGAGGGGCTCGTGGGGCGTGTGCCGACACGAAATCCACCTCAAGTTCATCCTGATCGACCTCGCGGCCCCACCGTGCCCCCTCGTGTGAACCCTCGGGAATCACAGAAGAGGCTGGTGGGAGGGCGCGAGAGGCTGAATCGTCCCTCAGAACGAGGGCGATTCGTGAGCGAAGCGACTTGAGACTCATGTCCTCACAGTGAGGACAGTCTGTCTCCATGAGAGCCGCCTCTGCGTGGGCGCGGCCCAGACAGAATACGCAGCTCTCACGCTTGTCTGACGGCGGGATGTGTGTCTCGCACAAGGAACACTTACGGAACGACTTCTTGAAAAAGACGCGAACACGTAAGTGGCTCTTCTAGATATATAAATATAAATCTATATTTATATTTATATAACTTATATAATTTATATTTATAACACATGTTCTAAAAACTCAACCTCATGTCCTTCCAAATCCATGTGACTTTCTTTTGCAGAACCCCCCAAAATTTATTTTGTTTTCCATATAAGGAAAGTAAATGGTGAGCAAAATAGCTTGTTTTGGTCACCAACGACTTTAATTATACGGACAAAAACATTTTTTTAAATGTCATCTTTTGTGTTCCACAGAAAAAGTCATACAGGTTTGGAAGGACATGAGGTTGAGTAAATGGCTGTGCGTAAGGTCTTAACTTGGGGTAGAATGTTCAAGGCTTTGTAACTACTAGTTAGTTTGCAACTAAGTCAGTGCTTAATTTGGTTGCTCCACCTGTTCTTAAGACAAGTCTTAACTAGTAAGTCATAAACTCTCCATAAAGTGATGCGTAGTCGCATAATATGACGTTTACCTGCATTGATCCAATAAGCACCCTTCATATTTGTACACAGAAGTATTAAAAAGCCATGAACTTCAATTTGATTTTGTTACGGTTGATGTACAAACCTTGTTTGCTCACATAACTGTCACTGCGGATGTAACAAGAGCAGCTCTCTTGAGAGACATATTTTGACAATTAAGATATTATTTTAATTATTTAACATTTTATACTTTTATATTTGACTGTCATTCATATGTTTTTGAAGCCTGAAAAGGAAATCATACCCTTATTTTATTATATGACTCAAGCTTGTAAAAATTTGTATAAATGAATTAGTGAGTTTGTATGGTAATTAATCACCTAAAACAGGCAATTAATTGTCATAATCACAATTATTTGATTGATGCCTGTCATGCAAAACATGAGCTTATTGATGTCATAAAATATCAGTCTGCTTTTTTATTCCATCAGTTACACCTGCTCGGAGTCTTCCGTAAATATTTAGTTTATTCGTAGGGTTACGTTCTACCGAAGTTTAATGGTGCAATGCTCAAGTATTTAGTAGTGCGTAAATTGTGACTTCGTGTCCATTTACGCCACAACTAGGCTAAGTTTAAACTTTCGTATAGCTGGTGCAACTGGCCCCTGATCTTTATATCAAACTTGTATTTTTTCTTCTTTTTTGCAGTACAAGCTTGCCCAGAGTTTTCTTAAGCCGTTTGGAGTGTGATGCAGCACATGTTTCCTTGGCAATGAAGTGGAGACTGATGTTTGTGCAGCTTTCTGCAATGCACTTTGAGTTCCTTGAATGCAGAACCACCATGGAGATCCAGAACCTTTGTGGGGACAGAGATGGGCCTTGTGAGTGTGTGCTGTTGAAGAATACTCTCAGCTGTCTTGCAGACTTTCAGGACGCTGTCTGACGGTCTTATAAATCCACCTCAGGACTTCATGTCGATCAGTGTGTTCATCTTGGGAAGAGCTCTAGACGCTGAGTGCTGATAAACAGGTAATGCACAGACTCATCTTCATAGTCGTTTTAACTGCAAAGCCTGCTACGTACCCCAACACAGCCTCTTTGAACATGGACAAGCTGGGAAGACATACAGTGATGTTTTTCTCTGTGTCTTCTGTTTCAGGCTGACCGTCACTGCCTGAAATGCCAGCATATCAGAAGATGTTGCCTCCAGTGTCACTGTGCTATCCGGTGGAGAACTGTTGCCAATAGCTCTGATGGCATGTCTTGCTACCATTCTTTTGAAAGCTGAATAATGTGGGATTGTTGTTAAATCCATTAGCAGATTTGTCCCCACATATCTGCACATTTTTATTGTATTGTTCAGTTTAAGTGTCCTGGTGTCCTGGCCAAATTCCCCCATTGGCCCCCATCTATCATGGCCTCCTAATAATCTCCATCCCTGAATTGGCTACATCACTCTACCATCTCCTCTCCACCAATAGCTGGTGTGTGGTGGGCGTTCTGCGCACTATGGCTGCCGTCGCATCATCCAGGTGGATGCTGCACACTGGTGGTGGTTGAGGAGATTCCCCCTATACTATGTAAAGCGCTTTGAGTTTGAGAAAAGCGCTATATAAATGTAAGTTGTTGTAAGTACGTTTTTGTATGTACTTGGAGGCTTTTGTTATTGAACAAATAAATATGTATGATTTCCTTGAGTGTGCATATGTCAATAAACTTATTTCTAATTATGATTTAAAAGATCAGGGGATTGTTGAAATAATTAAATGCTCACAAGCTGGTATGTACATATTCCAGAAATGAATGCAAATGGATAATTCCATCAAGCAAATGTCAATTAATTTATGTGTGTGTATATGTGTATATATATATATATATATATATATATATATATATATATATATATATACATACACACACACATACTGCAAATGAACTTGTGTGTGTGTGTGTGTATACTATACTAAATTTTTATATTTGGTTCTTCTGGATTTATTCTTAAGAGGTACTGTCTAGTTACAATATTAACACCAAGCTAGTCGTTTTTATTAACAACTTTAAAACTTGTTGATGTGCATACCCCTGCAAATTAGTTCACATTTACTATTGTGGCAGGGCGGAGGGCGGGGCCGGGTTGTGATCCTACACACCCTGTCCCATATTAGGCTAATTATACCTCCTTAACTCCTCAACACTCCACTTTCATATAAGTCATTGAGCGTATTAGCCTCCCTCACAATCCACTCTGTCCAGCAGAATGGGGACTTATTAATACATAATTTTGGGTTCGGCCATATGCTCGAAGCAACATTTAAATAAATGTCTGAATTAAACACTCTAGATACTTTTGTCTGTACCACGTGCAAATGCGAGATAACAGGGTGTAACTTAACTTCTCTGGTTAGTTTGATAGAAAGGCTTTGCAATGGCAAAATAGGGGCAAGAACTTCCTGTTCAATACAAATAATAATAATAATTCCTTACATTTTATACAGCACTTTTCTAGGCACTCAAAGCACTTTACATAGTATAGGGGGAACCTCCTCAATAAAAAAACCAGGGAAGGGCTCTCTCAGGTGGAAGCGACTAATGAGCCAAATGTCTGAGACCAAATGCATAATAATAAAACATAATTTTGGGTAGGCCTAGCCCAGCTTTGTCAATCGGCCTATGCAATTTACTGAAATGTAATCTGGGACGTTTACCATTCCAAATGAAGGACTTCCCTATGCTATCAAATTGCTTGAAATAAGAGAGGGGGACATCTATAGGGAGAGATTGTAGCAGGTATTTGAATTTTGGAATACAATTCTTATTAATAAAATTAACCTTCCCAATCATAGATAAATGTAATGAAGCCCACCAGTTCACATCGCTCAAAAATACTTTTTATTAAAGAGTCAAATGAACTGTAACTAAGTCAAACAAATTTGCTGGGAATAAAATGCACAAATACTTAATGCCCTGTTTGGGCCACTGGAAGGCATTCGGCTGAAAAGCCATAACTGGGCAGTACGCTGTCAGACCCAAAGCTTCGGATTTAGACTAATTAGCTCTGTATCCTGAGAATTTAGAAGAGGAATTCCTAATTCTGTGGAGGCAAGGCATAGATAGTAGGGTCAGAGACGAATAATAAAATATCATCTGCTTAAGCAAAAGCTTATGCGCCATAACACCCGCCACCCCCCTTGGAAAATCATCCTCCTTTCTTATCACGGCTGCTAATGGTTCCAGGGCAAGAAAGAACAATAATGGGGAAAGAGGGCAACCCTGATGGGTGCCCCTACCCAGAGTAAAATAATCTGAATTTAATCCAGTTTTTTTTACCACCGCTACCAGATGTCTATAAAGTAACTTAATCCATTCAATAAAAGTATTTCCGAACCCATATATTTCCCCTTCTACCATAGAATAAACACCACTTGATCTATATTATAAGAGATGTCATAACTTAATTGATTATCTAGAATTTTTTGTCAAAATGTTTAAATCTAGCTGAATCAGAAATTGGATGGTAACTCTTACACTCACTTGAATCATTGTCCTTTTTAAGGATCAGACTGTCCTGGGCTTGTGTCATGGTTGGCGGAAGCTTTCCATTCTTTAATGATTCCGTATAAACTTCTAACAAAAGTGGAGCCAGTTCTGTATAGCATAAGATCTTAAAATTCAGCGGCAAAACCATCTGGCCTCGGAGCCTTCCCTGTAGATAAAGCCTTAATTACCTCATCAAGCTCCTCCAAGATTATCTCAGAATCAAGGGAATTTTTTTGCTCAGTCTTCAATTTAGGGAGATTTAATGGTTCTCCAACGTTTCTAATATCCTCATCAGTAGATGAACTACAGAGGTCAAGATATAATTCTTTAAAAGCATTATTAATATCAATGACCATGGTAAATATTTCAATGCTTACTAATGGCTTGCGGTCACCTCTCTTTTCTCTTCACTGTGGGACATGTCAGGAGGGTTGCCCTCTTTCCCTTTTACTCTTTAATCATGCAATAGAGCCTCTTGCTATCTGACTTCATAGCCACAATGGTTTTGAGGGAATTACGCATAACGGTTTAGTTCATAAACTTTCTCTTTATGCTGACGATCTTTTATTGTACATTTCTAATCCTGCCTCTTCCTTGCCTATTATTTAGAAAATTCTTGATAAATTTGGCCAGAAAGCTCTCGTACTCTCTTTTAACCTTCAAGATTGCACTAGGTGGATTCAAATATCTTGGTATTTTTTCACCAATTTGTATAATAATTTATTTGTTAAGAATTTTCAACCACTTGTGAATAAAACCAATTTAGACATGTCCAGGTGGACCTTGCTTCCTTTATCCCTTGTCGGTTGCATTAATCTTGCAGTTTCCAGTGGTAAAGAGGCAGACGGAGGCTATATCCAACATCATGCCGTGGTGCCGCTCCGGGCCAGCCCCAGCGTCGAGTGTCCCGCAGGCGGAGTACACCCCCAATCTCCAGGACCCCCTCTAAGGACCCATGAAGCTCCTAAGCGCTACTGAGACAGAAGACCAGAGCAGTCAGATGTTCGCTCCAGTGCTGGTACCAAGAACACACCGTCCCCAGGTGGAGGCTAGCAACACTTTTTTTATTTTTTATTTTTAAAATTATTATTTTCCTTAGCTGCACCCCCTTCGGACTATGGTACCCACATTCTCAATAAAAGAGCGATTTCCTCACTCCCTGGGTCATCCAGCAGGTGCGACTGCCCATCCCCTGAGTTCCGAAGACACCATTCCAGGACCTCTTCCTCAGTCTCTAACCTGCCCCCTGCCAGGTGCGCTGAGGTAGGTGAGTGCTTTCAGTCTTTTCTCAGCGCCAAAGCCTCCTGACACGCCTTTGCCTCCCAACGCATTATTACCTGCTCCCCCCAACGTGAAGCCCCGCAACTCTGGACACGTGGCTTTCGCTGTCCAACCACATTGGTTGGCCCGGACCATCCTACTCGGTTACGTGATTCAATTCGCCCAGCTCCCACCTCGTTTCAGTGGTATTCGCTCCACCTCTGTACGCGCCGAAAAAGCCATCCCTTTAAGGGCAGAGATTACAACTACTCAAGACTATAGCCCGTCCCTCCAGCCGAGATGAAGAAGGGTTTCTACAGCCCTTACTTCATCGTACCAAAAAAAGGCAGTGGGTTGTGGCCAATCTTGGACTTGAGAGGCTTTGCACAATCTCCCGTTCAAAATGCTCACACAGAGACAGATTCTAACCTGCGTTCAGCAGCAAGATTGGTTACTGGCGGTAGACCTGAAGGACACATACTTCCATGTCTCCACCTTGCCTCGACACCAACCCTTCCTACGGTTCACATTCTACAGCCAGGCGTATCAGTATAAAGTCCTCCCTTCGGACTCTCCCTGTCCCCTCGCGTCTTCACCAAGGTCGCAGAGGCAGCCCTTGCCCTGCCACGGGAAGTAGGCATCCGCATACTCAATACCTCGACGACTGGCTCATTCCAGCTCTTTCTCGAGAGTTACTATTACCCCCCATAGTCGAGCGTTCGTCCGGAGAGAGAGAAAGTGGTAAGGTTGCATACGCCTGAGCCAGATAACGATTAAAACTTGTCTCTAATTCTAGTGATCTTGGGGAGAGTATAAACACAGTGCTAAGTGCCCCACACAGTGCCCCACACCAGTGCTAAGTGGGGAGAGAGAGAGTCTAGGTCCAGAGACTGTTTGTGAAGCTAATGTGCTGTTGTTACAAAGCTGTTGTGTATTTGTGCAGCTGTAAGCACTAAGAGGGATTCAGTAAAAAACACTTACCTGTGATTTAAGAAACCTGTTCCCTGTGTCCTCCTTCCCTCCTGACCTTGAAGTGTGCTACAATGGCTTTCCGCATAGAATACATTCAGACTAAGGAGTCAATTTCCAGGGCAAATTGACTGCTGAGTTGTTGCTGGTGTCTGGTGTGTCTGTAAGTCCCATACCATCCCAAGGGTAATAGGCAGACAGAAAGATTTAATCGCACACTTGGAAATATGATCCACTCTCTGCTTACTTACTAGCAAAAGAGAGATGGCTCTAGATGATACAGACACTCACATTTTCCTTCAGCTTTACCAATCATTAAACAACAGGGTTTGGAAGGGTACACAGGTTACCTGTAGACATCATGTTTGGAAGTGTCCTCATAAGTGATGATGTGCAGACTTACCACAAATAAGTCTCTTCAGAAATACCTTAGAGAGGCATATCACTCAAGGCAACACCATGATGCCCAGAGAAAACAGATGGAGTACAATAAAAGATCCAAGGGTGGTCCTCTTGAGGTTAGAGACCGTGTCCTCCTGGCAAACAAAAAGGAGAGGGGAAAAGGGAAGCCATGTAATTACGTGGAAAGATCCATCATTGCCCATCTACAGAATTGAGGACCCCACCACAAATAAAAGTAAGGTGGTTCATCGTAACTTCCTCCTTCCAGTCAATTTCCTTCCTTTGGAAGAGCCAGAAGTTGAATCCACAGTTTTCTCAACAATCTCGGAAGAGGAAAGATGCGAAACAAAAGATCCAAGCCACAAGTCTCTGTTCAATACAGAAAGAGAATCAAGGAGCAGGCATAAACCCTAAAGCATGTTAGAGCACTGGAGAACGATCTGTGCAGGAAAAGAGCAGTGAACATAGTACAGAGTTGGGAAAAGTCAATGCCTGTGAGTCAAACAATGAAAATAGCTCTTTCTACCAAAAATGGAAGTGAACGTGTTGAGATTCCTAGTGATGAAAGTGTTGCAGGTTACATGAATTGTGACCATGACCATTCTATCGATGACAAGTATATCTGATAATCTGAACACGATAGAGAAAGCAAAAGTAAAGAAGGAATGCTCCAACAGTCTGTGAGCAACCAGAGTGCTCAACTTGAATCTGTTGGCCTGTCAAGTGTTGCTAGCCATTTAAGCAGATCAGTCAGAAGCACTAGGCATCAAGACTCAAGTAGTAAAAGTAAACATGCACAGAAAATAACCCATAAAAGATTGGCCATATCATATATTAAGAGACTACTTGAGTGTTTGAGCATGATCATGACTGCTCAGATTTCTGTCAAGTTTAATGGAGAGTTAAATTAATCCTTGAAGTCAAATTTCGAGTTCTTATTAAAAATGTATTAAAACTGAGAATGGGGAGAACTTTAATAGGATTTCAGAAGTAATTTACCAAGCAAAGGATTTTTGCTATTCTTTTGAATGACTGGAGCCGTGTTGTCCCCTTCAAATGAAAATATCTCACCTATAAACTTAAAATTTAAGTCTTTTAAATATTGCCAATTACCATCTGGTTCTCCAATCTTTTGCTCAGAACGGCCTGAGACTTGAGTGAGAGAGGTTTGTCACTGAGCTCTGTTTAAAAGTATAAAAAGTATCTAATTAAGTAAAGTTTTCAGCCAATACCTATGTATTAAGTGTTTTAAAGCTGGGGTGTGTTCATGTTTGTCATCTATTGTCATTAGTTTTAAGTATATTCTAAGTTTTTCTGTTAATGAGCTTTTTAATGTGTTTGTTTAATGTTGCCGCATGCACGCCTTTTAAACGTGGGTTAGTGTTATTTAAATAGTTTTAAAAACTGTTAAAATTGGTAGATTCCATTCCTGGAAATATCATGCATATCAATGCATTATTTTTATACCAGAAATATGTGTTTGTAGTCATGTGTATTTAAAATTGAAACTTGATTAGATTGCAGTTAATATGTTAATGGGGGCAGGGATTCATTTTTATTTCTCTCAAACCCTTCCGACAGAGAGACCACAGAACTGAGGGTGTGTGTGTGTGTGTGTGTGTGTGTTTAATTCCTGACCAGTATTTAATAAACTGCAGATGTGGTCCACCAAAGACACTTATTCATCCCTTTAATGAACTGCAATGTACAAACATAATCACACATTTTCTGCATCATGTATGTTGTATTTGAGATTGTTGGCATGATTATAACAGCAGATATAACATTTTGTTGTTGTTTTATCTAATTTCAGGCAGAGTTCTCTGAGATCAACCTTGTGGCTCATGCTAATGGCACATGCAGTGTGGACATGCAAGTCATAAGAAATGGAACCAAAGTGATTCGGTAAGTTTCAATTTGCCATCAGAACAATACACCATCAGGCCAATATGAGTATATTATGGTGTCACAATGCAAGGGTTAAAAAAAAATGATATATATTTTTTTCTGTCAATGGTAGGAAACTGTTAAACAGGATGGATGTTCATTGTTTAGCTGCTGTTCATATACAGTCGTAAGCAGTCACTTTAATAACTGCTTAGTAAATAGAACTGTAAAATTTACAGAGAGAGAGAGAACTACTGTATGTATACCTGTACGTGCACCACCAAAAATGAATGGCCACTTTTAAAAATGTATTTATAAAAATCGCTGCATTAGATACAAAATATCAAAGCAAGTGCTATTTATTTTAAAGAAATATAGTGAAAGCACACTTTTCAAACAAAACATTAAAAAAAAAATAAGTTTGCTATGATTAAAATAATAAAATTAGATATAATGTTCAAAACAAAGCCAAAAAGTATTTTAACACTTTCTGGTGATCAAATTAGTAAAAGGTGTTAACAGATAATGTGAAGAACTACACTTGTTATATTATATTACTTTGATATTATTAATGCATATTAGGCAACAATACAATACATTTATTAATGAAGCATATTAATTAAATACACATTTTTATTTTGTCACATTTAATGAACATAGTCCAGACAACAAAGCATGGGCTAAAGCACATAACTGGTAATCAGAAGATTGTCGGTTTGATCCCCAAAGCCACCATCATTGTGTCCTTGAGCAAGGCACTTAACTCCAGGTTGCTCCGGGGGGATTGTCCCTGTAATAAGTGCACTGTAAGTCGCTTTGGATAAAAGCATCTGCCAAAATGCATAAATGTAAAAAAATGCATAAATGTAATGGGTTATTATTATTATTATTACATTAGAGTGTTATATTTCAAATAGAGAATCAAAAATTTTTTAATTACATTATGACAATAAGAAAGCACTTTCTCTAGCCAAACAATCAAAACTGATGTGATTTCCAGTAATGTTACAGTAACCACAAAATATGGTCAACAAAAATACGGGAAGCCAATAATATAACTTACCACAACAATAGCAAAAACACTGTGGGAGTGCTAAATACTAAATTACATAAAGTTTTTACATTATTTACAGTATATGAGTGTGTCAGTTTGGATTTTCCTATTACTAGTTACATGACCATGCGCGTGTGTGCGCGCGCTTGTCTCTTCTACCTGTGCTGAAAGCTGCTCATAATTCAATGTAGTTAAACTACAGTGAAACTACACTTTTTATATTGTTTTGTAAAGTTATGGAAATAAATATGATAATATTATTACAACCTCAATTCTTTAATTAACATGTATTAAGTATTTAGGCACTGAAGACAAGTTTGTTAATTGTAAAAAGTGGAATTTCCCCCCATTCATCCATTATGCATGTCTGCAGCTGCATAATTGTACAGCGTCTTCATTGCTGTATTATGCGCTTCATAATGCACAACACATTCTCAATTGGAGATGGTCATGACTGCAGCCAGGCCAATCTAGTGCCCGCACTCTGCTTATTCAGCCAGTATGTGGTTTGAAGTTGTCCTTCTGAAACTTCCAGGATGTCCCTGGAAAAGACAGTGCTGGATGGCAGTATATGCCATTCCAAAATTTTTACAAATCTGTCTGCATTAAATGGTGCCCTCACAGATGTGCGAGTTACCCATGCCATGGCCACTGACACACCCCTGACCCATACAGGCACTGGCTTTTGGACCTGATGCCGATTACAACTTGGATTGTCTTTTCACGACTGCTGATTTCAAAACTATTTGAAATGTGGACTCATCAGACCAAAAAACACAGTTCCACTGTTCTACTTTCCATCTAAGATAAGACCGATCCCAGAAAATTTGGGCAAAATCTACTTCTGGACAGTATTGATGTAGGTTCTCCGCTTTGCATCGTAAAGTCTAAACTTGCATCTGTGGATGCAACACCGAATGGTGTTGACTAGGGCTGCACAATTAATCGAAACAATTATCGCGATTACGACTGCCACGATTATGTCATTGTGAAAACTGATGATTACAGTGTTCAATTTAAGTCTGCCCCTGTTGCATCAATTTATTAAAAATTTTATAAGAGTTTTGTTTTGTCATGTTAATAAGTAGGGCAATATGACTGATTTGAACTAAAGAGCAATAAAATAATTCAGCTTAACTGTTCTAAGTGAGCTTTGGAGGTGTAGCCAAAATAAAGAATATGGCATGAATAGCATATTTTAGGAATCACCATCATTGTTATCAAGTCTGCTCTAATAAGATCCATTTGCCACAAACTGGTATTAGTAGATTTAACATTTTCACGAATAGCACAAACTCCAATCGCAAATGATTGTTTTTAATTTCCAAAGTGCAACCACTGAGGCCAAAAATTATCTAATGATGATCTTATATGAACAAGATGGGCTAAAGCACAGAACTGTTAATCAGAAGGTCGCTGGTTCGAGCCCCACAGCCACCACCATTGTGTCCTTGAGCAAGGCACTTAACTCCAGGTTGCTCCAGGGGAATTGTCCCTATAATAATTGCACTGTAAGTCGCTTTGGATAAAAGCGTCTGCCAAATGCATAAATGTAAATGTAAATGTAAACAAAAGGACAGCTAATAATAATCTTTTACCTCACTCTCTCAAAATGCATTCCTATTTCCTTCCCACCTGCCTCTGCTTTATACTTGTTTTTTCCTTCCTTTTCTCACAGCCTCTGTTCCCAATCAATCAACAATATGTTGTAAAGTAACCCTGCATGTAAATCCTGGGTTAGCATTCCTTTTCATATTGCTGTCAAGTTTCTGATTGGTTGTGAGTTGCTAAGCAACTGGCCATCACAATTAAGGGTTTGCACAACAAAGGCAGTGCTAACCCTGCTTTGGAATACTGTAGGGTTTCATAAACCAGGGACAGGTTAAAAGCTGCAGAAACCCTCTTTCAAAATTACAACTCTGAAACATTGCTTAAATCCAGACTTAAATGAATAATTCACCCAAAAATGAAAATTCTCATTACTTACTGCCATCTGAGATGTGTATACATTTTTTTTTTTTTTTGCTGAACACGAAGATTTTTCAAAGAACATCTTCGCTCTGTAGGTCCATACATGAAAGCAATGGCGACTAGACATTTGAAGCTCCAAAAATCACATAAAGGGGCCATATAAAAGTAAGCCATACAACAGTGGATTAATATATGTTTTCTGAAGTGATATGATAGGTATGGGTGAGAAACAGATCAATGTTTAAGTCCTTTTTTACAATAAATCTTCTTTCACATTTTGAGTGGAGATTTATTGTTAAAAAAAAAACAACTTAATTTATCTGTTTGTCACCCACACCTATTATATCGCTTCAGAAGACATGGATTACAGTAAACCACTGGAGTCATATGGGTTAATTTTATGTGGCCTTTATGCTTTTTGGAGATACTTTTCTAAACATCTTTGTGTTCAGCAGAAGAAAGAAAGTCATACATATCTGGGATGGGGTAAATGATGAAAGAATTAAAATTTTTGGGTGAAATATCCCTTTAATTACTTCAACCCAGGGTTTAGCAACGAATAAAAAATTATGCAACAGAATGCAAAATAAAAACATGACCCATATATTATTTTAAAACATTTTACTTTTTTGCCTCCATAGACTGACATGCAGTTCATATTGTTAAATAATAACAATATATATATTTTCTGATTTCTCAGTAAGTTAGTCAATGTGTCTCACGCAGGTCCTTCAAGCCCGACTTTGTCTTGGTCCGACAGCATGCTGTCAGCATGACCCAGAATGAAGACTTCCGCATTATTTTAAAACAGAGTTCAATTGGAATAACTGTCTGTGTGAAAGAGCTTTAGCAATTTAATGATTTCTGTGGCTCTTACTCTGTAACAAAGTAAAATAAAATTTTCAGGAATGCTGTTATTTATTAGAGCTGTGGAATATAATCGTTTTTACTATGCATCGCGATGCTGACGTGAACAATTCTGCATTGATACATAAAGAATCGATTTTTTAAAACATTTATTAAATATCATATACAGTATATGCCATACTGTTTTTAAATAAAGTAGTCTTATTAAATATTAATTTAAAAAAAAGATCTATGTTTTTCAAGCAAAGCACTTGCATCTGATGTTCCTAGATAGAAGACATGGCGGAGGGAGAGCAGCAGCCAGTGCTTAAAAATGCACCCAACTTCTTTAAAGCAGATATTTGGGCACATTTCAGGTTTTTACTAAAATATGTGAATATATATAATATATGTAATTTTAGAAAAATTAGCTTGATAAAAATATGCTGTGTGCAAGACATTTCGAACCAAGATTAAATACTTCAACAACACAACAAATATGAGGAATCACATCTACCTTTTTCACCTAGAGCTAAAGTTAGCAGCAACTCCACAAAATGCAGCTAATCAGCCAACAATACAAGTGATGGTATCAAATTTACCTCAGAACTCTGAAAGGGCAAAGTTCACAGTCTATTGCCACATTTATCACTTCCTCCTCCATACCCTGTAGCCAAGAGAATTGGATGAGAAGATGCATTGTGATAATTTTATAATCGAATTATTACCTTCTGAATCGTAATCGAATCGTGAGGCAAGTGAAGATTCACACCTCTATTAATTATTCATATTATAGTCTAAATACAATGTATAATTGTGCTGTTGCATAATTACCTTCATTTATTGTAAAGCATTTTTCATATCAAAATAACATTTTTAACACAGAGCTTTGTCTGGGAAATGAATCCCTAACTGACATTTTAGTGACAGCATTTTGGGGTTGGCTTTATTTGTTTAAAGGGGTCATGACATGGTTTTTTTTATTGTATTATTATGTTCCCTTAGGTGCAATTATAGTATTAATATATTTTTTTTTAAGAAAAACTTTTAAAATCTAGTGATTTATGACCTTTTCCCACCCTGTTTCTCATCCTCTGATTCAAACAGTCTGTTTTGGGGGCGTTTTCCATTTAAGACTTCAGTGTTAACGCCCACTGTTATGATTGGCTAACGTCAGTGACTATGTATCAATTATTGACGCTCCCAGCCAGAACAATATGCAAGTAAACTAAGTAAAAACACTGTGATTATTCATAATGAATGAAATTGCGCTTTAAAAAGTAGTTTAAAGTTTAAAATAGATTACTTACAGTTTGCGCCGTCGTTGTTCCCAGAATAGTCGGCACGGACTTATCTTTGAGCAACAGTTTTCTGGCAAAGCCAGCATCATATTGAGATTTGTTCTCAAAACAGTCATCCTTAAAATGTACAGAACAAACGCTTAAGTTAACACTGCCGTGACTGGGTCGTCCGCAAAAAATAAACTGCATCCATTTTTCCCTGACGCCTGGATCTTTCGGCAGCTTATTCAGAGGTTTTGTTTGACCACAGCCAGGAACAGCACATCTGTGTGGCATCGTAATTTTCCTGTGCACAAGTAGTCTCTGTCAGAGCTCGCTGTCCATCGACTGAACACTTGTGAGGCGACGGCGATACTGAAATGAGCGTAGTTGTCTTGGCGCTTATAGCGTAGTTATGTTGTGCTGGAGGCGGTCATATGCAAACGCTGTTACGTCACTTCTAACCGACACGTCACTTCTAACCATGAATCCAGAACGAGCTGTATTTTGAGCTTGATTAAATAAATGATTCGTCTAGAATGGGGAGGACGTCTTAAAATATTAAACTTGCAGGACGTTTTAATGATACAAAGACCTCTTATATACCAAAAGATCAAGGCAAATTTGGTTTCTCATGTCATGACCCCTTTAAGAGTAAGCCAATAGTAGTAGATTAAAGCAACAATATATAGACTCTTCCAGTAAATAGACAATTTAAGAAAATCATTGAACAATGTCAGTATTTAAATCTTACCAGAGCATCTTTAAAATAGTATTCCGGGAGTGACTCCAGCCAGGTCTCCTAAGCAACCAAATTGGCCTGGTTGCTAGGGAGGATAGAGTCACATGGGGTAACCTCCCTGTGGTCACGATTAGAAGATCTTGTTTTCAGTGGAGAATGTGGTAATTTGTGTGTGGATCGCAGAGAATAGCATGAGCCTTCACATGCTATGAGTCCCTGTGGTGTCATGCACAGCGAGCCATGTGACAAGAAGCAGAAACGGAGGTAACTGAGACTTGTCCTCCGCCACCCAGATTGAGGCAAGTAACCGTGCCACCACGAGGACCTAGCAAGCAGTGGGAATTGGGCATGCCAAATCTAAAATAATAAATAAATAATAATATTCTAGGTTCAATATAAATTCAGCTCAATCTGTCACAATTTAGCAGGAAATAGGACCAACACACAGGAAAGCAATACATAATATTTTATTAAACAAAGATTAAAATAAGAAAAGAAACTCACAGGGGAGAAAAACTAACACAACATAACTGAAGAGAGACACCAACAAGGACCGACTGAGATAAGGAACAAGGCTAGAAACAGAAACAGACTAACCAACACACAAAACAATCTGACAAACACAAGAGGGAAAATGAGACAATATATAGCAGGTAGAACACATGAGGAACAGGTGAAGACAATAAACACAACAACTTTTAATAAAATTATAAGCTAATTTCTGCATTTAAACAATCCAAAAATTGGCCCCATGCATTCATTTCACATTGCCTCACTGTAACAAATTATTTTAAAGAAAAGGAGGAACGAGATTAAATTATTTATTTTTTTGGGTAAAGCGACATTATGAATCATAACCTCAATGATTTGCTTAAAATACAACAAAATGAGAATGAGCAAAATAATTGTCTGTTGAAAAGCATCAATGATCGCGGTCTGTGGACACATTTTTGTTTGCTGTTTACAAAGTCTATAGCTGTCAAAAAGACCAGTGAGATATCTCAGGACACTTATTTCATTAATATCTTTGGGGAGTAGGAACATTTTTTGCATATTTTTCCATGAACAAAACTGCTTACAGCACCTTTAAGGTGTCCATTGCACCCATGACACAGCCAAACACCAATGAAGATTGCCATTCTTTCAACACTTCAGCAAGTTCTGCCGTTACCATCCTTGATTCTCTGTTTTTTCCTAGTTTGCTCAACTGATCAGCACCTACAAGAAGTTGGGACCAGATAAATTCCCTCTGATTGATCAGACATTCTATTCAAACTACAGGGACATGGTAAGAGTAGCTTCCTTTTAATTCATTTTAAAGCTGAAGAACTATGATTAATATTATTATGATGTGAATACAGTCATTTTCGGTATCAAGTCATCAAGAATTAATTTATTTGTATTTTTAAATACTAAATAAGGGCTCGAAATTAACTTATTTACTTGGTAACACTGGTGCTCCAGTGTTACCAAGTGTGTAAGGGATCTCAATATGTGTTTAAAGATTGAGTATTAAACTATATTTAACTTGACACAGTGACATAAACATTTTATTTCTATGACGCAACACACCCGAGACGCGACACAAGCATGTCTGATGCAGGTCGTATGGAAAGGTGACCACCTGTCTTGCATTTTGCGGGAGAGTCCCGAAATTGGAAGCTTTGTCCCGCGTCCCACAAGTCATAAGCAGTGTCCTGCATTTCAATTTTGTCTGTATAATTTTTTATCTTAATTATTATTTCGGCATCATTTTATTTCATCGTCCTTTAATTACAAAATCACTATAAAAAATAGTTCATAAGAAAACACTGAACATGCGCAGCTCAGACTTTTTTTCTTGCCAGAGCGGGAAAACACTGGAGAAAAAAAAACTGCAACAGAAAAATTGGTCTATCCGGAGCTCCCGAGAAGAAAAAGTGTCTTTGTTCGTATAATAAAGAATTGGAGAAAATATATACATGGTTAAAACCAGTTACAGGTGACCCTAAAAAAGGAGAGTGCAGGGTATGCCACCGAAGTTTCACGGACAGTTCTGCTGAAGCATTTCAGTGCCCCAAACATGACAGCTCTGATATCTTTGGCTTTGAGCATTCCTGTCACCAACGCGTTCGTGGAGACCCCAGACCCTCGTGGTTTTACAATTTGTTGTGGCAAAAAAATTATTAACCAACCATTATCACTGCGTAAGAGACACTCTGAATCAAACAGTCTTTTAAAAGAATTTATTCTTGCAAGAAAGACCCAGTCATTTCACAGGAGTTACTCTGTGCCATGAGTGAGACGCAGAAGGGGAGGGCTGACTTGTTTTTTATAACTCTTTTCCCCCAAGGTCTCCCACAGAAGCAGATCCTCCCATTCTGCATTTCTCAGACACAGGGGCATTCCCTTGCAATGACTATTACTGATCATTGAGTATCAAAATTTCTACAACAATTCCCCGCTTTTTAATCATTCAGATTACTCAATCAAAATAATAAACAATAAGACAAATTTTTAGTCATATCATCACACTTACACTCTTCATTTCTGATTTTCGCATAAATGATCACTCTCTTAAACATTTGTGAAACAACATTTGGAAAAAGTAAAAAAAGCTTAGGCTGTTTTTTTTTTTTGTGGGGATAGTCCCTTAAGTATTAGCAAGCAAGTAAAGACTTTATCTGAAGCCGGGCTAAATGAGTAAACACTGTTACTGCACTTCTGACATGGAAATCAGACCCTCAGTCACCTCAGTATAAACAAGATATAGTGCAAAGATTAAGTAGGAAAAACACATCAATTTAACATTTTGGTTATGTCACATCTCTTGGTTATGTCAGCAGGCTATAAAAATACAAAGAATAAAAGTAGAATAAAATCCCTTATTTCAAACCCTCTTCTTGTACGTCATCTCGTAACACGGATGACAGCAGCTTATAACCCTCTTTACATATCAAAACATTCTCAGAAAGGGAAGACATACCTCATCACACATTTCACAGTAGCTCTCGGTACTTGTATCATCATATTTGTGTTCATCATCCTCTGGATAGACAGTCATTTTTACCATTTGAACAGACATCCCTGCTTTAACCAGTCTCTGTACTGAGCTGGAAGCACACGTTATGATGCATGGTAAACATAACAATATCAACAGTCCTATCACCGCAATTGGTAACACAGTTTGAATCAGCCAATACCCCCATCCTCCCCAGAGATTCATAAACCAAGTAACCCATGTACTCTCAACATGTTCTGGCTCCTGTACAGCTTTTCTCATGTGTTCAATTACATTCATGATGTTGTCGCTGTAATCTGGAATATTGAAACAAAAAGACATTCCCAACATTTTCCAAACTCCCCCTCTCTCTGCAATTAACATATCAAGAACCAACCTGTTTTGAATGACCACATCTCTTAACTGTTTCATTTCATAATTTATCATTGTCAAAGCATTTTCTGTGCTATTAGCTATTGCTAATACTGTCCATGCTAGCCCATTTATCTTATTAATTGTTACCGTTGTACTCACTCCAGGTGCCTTGTTTGGCAAATACACAGATGTACCCACATTCATCAAAGCTGGATAACAACACCCTGACCATTTCTTTAGCATCCGATGAAATGCCCTGTTGCCTCACACCCACACTGCTGCAGGTGAAGTTTCATGTGGCATGTGAAGTTGACTTCTTTGTCGTTGATGACAGCTGTACAGTTGTCCGCTGTTCTGTCCTTCACGCTGATTTTGACCCTGCATCCTGCTTTAAACCGTCTCGCATTGTTCTTGAATTCTTTTCAGTTCGTACCTTTTCATGATGATTACTGCTTGTGACCACACGATGGGGTCCACTCTGCACACAGGCCGTGATATTCTCTGTGTTTGGCCTTGCTCTTCCACTGATAGTGGTACTCGGTGTTCAAACTTGACCTCTGCGTTTATTGACATTCACTCGGAACAATCTCCTCCTGATGCTGATTCTCCTGCGATGTGGGCGGAACTTTCCTGCAATGGTTGGCATGAACCCACGTGGCATGAACCCTCTCTGTGACCTTCACCGGTGTGTGAGTCGTCAGTAGTAATTGGAATGGTCCCAGCCACCTTTTCGCCTACCAGCTCTTTCTCCTCAGGTCACAAATCACAACGAAATTGCCAGGCCTGGAATATTGCAGGAATATAATATCTTATGCAGGAAGGTTTCAGCAACCATTCTCTGAGCAGCTTTCACCTGAACACATTTACATTTATGCATTTGGCAGACGCTTTTATCCAAAGCGACTTATAGTGCAATTATTACAGGGACAATCCCCCCAGAGCAACCTGGAGTTAAGTGCCTTGCTCAAGGACACAATGGTGGTGGCCATGGGGTTAGAACCTGTGACCTTCTGATTAACAGCCCTGTGCTTTAGCCACTACTACAACACCACCACCAACAAACATTGGACAACAGAGAAGACATTTCTTTGCAATAATTCAACATGTCATTCTCACACAGATCTGTTTATGGCAGCCTCTGTCTACCCCCCTGTATTCCCATGAATGGGGGTCTACCAAAAAGTATTTCAAATGGACTTAAATTGGTTTTGACTCTTTTTCTCATTCTGGTGTACATCAACACAATTGGGAGTGCTTTAACCAATGTGAGCCCAGTTTCCTCACAGCACTTAGCCAATTTGTTCTTGATCGTTTGATTCTCCTTCTCAACCAGGGGTCGAAAATTTCATCAAAATGTTGGGGGGGGACAATAAACATAACAATTCTCAAGAGCAATTTTTGAAGGGGACACCAAGGGGTATTTCTTAAACAATTATTTTAAGAATATATCATTATATTATTTACAATACACATATTTTAACGATATTTTAGGGGGGACAACCCTCAGTTAGGGGGGGTCCTGATCCCCCCGACCCCCGCCATTTCCGCCTATGCTCTCAACAGCGCCTCCACTGGCGGCGTGGTAACTGCAGTGTGTTCTCATGTCAATTCCCAAAAACTGACCCACCTGCTTCACTGACAAAATGTGTCCCATTGTCCGAGCTGATTTTCCTTGGAATTGCCCATCTCGGAACAATCTCGGTTAAAAGAGCTTTCGCTACTGCTGCCGAGTCTTGTTTCGAGGTTGGTAAGGCCTCAACCCATTTGGACCACATGTCAACCATCACCAGGCAGTATTTCTGTTTCCCACGAGGGGTTAACTCGGTGAAATTCATCATCAGATACTCAAAAGGCCCCCCTGATGGTGGTTGAGATACTATAGGTGTTTTTATCCCTCTTGCCATGTTATGTGTGTTACAAATGACACATCTTTTGCAAAAGTGTTCAGCAAATATCGTGAAACCCTTTGTAAACCACAATTCTTTCATTTGCGCAACCATCCCCGCTTTTTATACATGGTCTAACCCGTGTATAAACTTTCCATAATGAGGAAAGAAATGTTTGGTAAACAAGGCATGCAATCACAGCTCATCCACACATTCTCCTTAAAGCTACAGCCAGCCGCCTTCCACCTGTTTTTTCTCCTCGCCTGTGGAAAAAGTTTGTATGCTCTGTAAACAAGAAGAAATGTTGAGGTTATTGTCAGATATCAAAGCACACATAGTCTCTTTTGTCTCCATCGCTGCCGTGGCCTTCGCTGCCACATCTGCTCGTGCGTTTCCTGTTGAGACTGAACTGTTATCGTTAGTGTGTGCTGCGCATTTGAAAATTGCGACCTTGTCTGGTAAAAGAATGGCCTCCAAAAGCTCAGACACAAGAGATGCGTTTAATATTGGACTTCAAAAATGTTCTGTGCTTCCATAAAGCACCAAAATCATGTGTTACCCTAAAGGCATAACGCAAATCTGTGTTAATTGTCACACATTTGTCTGCCATAAGTTTACATGCTTCTGTTAAAGCAACCAGTTCAGCTGCCTGAGCTGAAGATTTGATGGCAGGTTGCCAGATGTCACGACCTCAAATTCAGTGGTTATCGCGTAACCAACCTTATTCTTTCCTGTTTGTGGATCTTTGGAAGCCGACCCATCCACAAAGAGGATATTGTCACAATTGTCTAATGGTGTGTCTAATAGATCTGGACGCGGTGTGCACACCTGTTCAAGTGCTGGCAGACAACAGTGATGTCCCTCGCCATCCTCCTCTGTGGGGAGAAGTGTGGCAGGATTCAAAGTTGTGCATCTTTTAACAGTTATGTTTGGCATGTCCAATAAAATTGTGTGGTACCTCAGCCATCGGGCTGTAGATAAATGTGACGTTCTCTGTTCTTGCAAAATCATGGAGACTGCGTGTGGAACCATCAAAGTAAAATCAGAATACCCCACAAATTCCCTGGATGCCAGTACTGCCAGTTCAGCAGCCGCCACAGCCCTCAAACAGTGTGGTAGACCTGCTGCTACTGCATCAAGTTTGGTTGAAAAATATGCCACAGGTCGCAGTCTATCTCCATGAGTCTGCAAAAGAACAGAAGTCATAAACCCATTTTTCTCATCAACCATCTGAACAAACGGTTTGTTTACATCTGGCAGACCCAAAGTGGGAGCCAGAGCCATTTGCACTTTCATGTTAGCATGAAACAAGCTTGTCACATGACCCCAGCCCTTTCCCTGTCATCAGGGCTCGCTTGTTCAAAAATGGCATAATTAGGAATAAATGTACGACAATAAGCACACATTCCTAAAAATGACAATAATTGTTTTTTCGTAATTGGTTTTGGCACATCTTTTATGGCCTGTACACGTTTGTCACAGATGGATTTACTGTTTGGTCTGATAACATGTCCCAAAAACATTATTTCCTGTTTTACAAAATGCAATTTTGAAAAACTGACTTTGTGTCCCTCTCCTTCTAGGTGCTTCAAAAGGGACACAGAGTCAGCCACACACGTAGCTTCATCACATGCACAGATCAACAAATCATCCACATACTGCCCTTCAATCTCAAAATCACACTTTGACATAAATGCTCCTACACTTTTCCTGTGTTTCACTTCTGCACTTATTTCAGCCCAATCTGTTGCTTTTATGCATTCTCTCACAAAGGGGCCCAGATCACAGCTGCTCTTTGCCCTTGATTGCTGATAAAGTGTGGCTCAGTGCCTCCTGCTATCAAATAGAACTGCATTTCTTTTTCTGTCAGGCCAGCTGAGAGCGCACACACATTTTCTGTCCAGAAAATCGTATCAAATTTCACAGTGTCATTTTCAACCCCGTTAAACAACCCCTCCTCATACTGTGGTTCCCGTTCAATTACGACATGTGGCGTGCAATGCAATTGGTCAGGCGTCATATTTTCTGTGTTAAATGACATTGTTCGATCCTTTGCCAATTTCAAGATAATTTTTGCCCAATCATCATTTTTCACATGCCATTCATATGCCCACTGCGGTTCAAATTTAGAACAACATATTTGTGGTTCTTCCTCAATGCTAATTCCAAAGGAAGTAAGGGTCAAATTAAATTCACACATTAAAACTCTGGCCATTAGAGGTACCGGACAAGCTGGTGAAAACAGAAACACATTTTTAAATGTTCTCCCCTTCTCCGTCTCACACTCCAAGGGCACTGTGAATTTTTCAGAAATCAAATGGGCCTAGGCCAAAGTGCACTAAACCACTCAATTTTGGGACACATGGCAATTCACATGGTCGTATAGTAAAATTGCTAGCCCCAGAATCTACCAAAAAATCTACTAATGTCCCATCAACTAACATTTGATATCTTGGCATTTGTAAAAACCCTGAACTTTTGTACATCCTCAAACATTAATCCGAAACATTATCACATAAAGCTTCATCAGACACACTCAAAGTTTTGCAAGCATTGTCTTCATTGCAGAGAGCAGTATGTAAATCAGTGTATGTGTGCGTGTTGTATGTGTGTGTGGTTAAAAAAAAATCCACTTCCCTTTTCTGTAACCAGCCGCTTATCTCCCTGTGCTCGACCCCCCCACCCACGCGCTCTCCGCTCTGCTTCAGTCTGCCTTTCTCTTCCCCGGACAGTCTGTAGCCCAGTGTCCCTCTTGTTTGCACAGTTTGCATTTCGTGCATTCTCTGAACTCATGTTCGTCAGTCTCACACAAGCCGCAATTCCACTTCCACTGATTTCTGGAGGAGGTCAGCCGCTCTTCCATTCAATGTAACTTGCTTTCACTGCTTGTGCGATCTCAGGTCTCAGAAAAAAGTTCATTCAAGTCTCATTCACTGTCCGAGTCGGGAGAAGCTGCTTGTGGTACTTGTCTTCTGGGTGGAGAGCAGTAGAGGTCGGGGTTCAGCTTAAGGGCTTTCAGCTCCGCCATGGGATAGTGATGATTATATGCCGGCGGTGCCGGCACAATCGCCGTTGCATGTGGGGAAACACACACATAGTCGGTTCTGGTGGAGCTGACACAAAAACAGATCTTTCACACAGTTTTGAAAAAACTAAAATTTTAAGTCATTGAAATAAGGTCATTTAACACATACTAAACATTTGTTCACAAGACTTGAACTGGAACTTGTAGCCTAGAGTTGTTGCTACAAAATTATGTGAAAACCATCCTGATCACTCATTCATATGAAACAATATAGTCATTTAACTTTTGTAAGACACTTTTAGTGTTAGAAAGGCCATATGCGAGGAGGTGTGGATGACCATGAATATTGATGTGTTTCACACCTGAGGAGACAAAAGACCCCTCACCTGGGCCTATCAATGAGGAATGTGACAGAAAGAGAATGAATGTGAGGAGACTTAATGATCAAAATCAAGTTTAAGTTAAAAGCAATCTAACTATACATTTTCGTTACATAAAGACTCACTTAAAAACTTAAGGCCTACACTACTGTTTAAAAGTTTTATCGTTTTGTGATCAAAGCTGAATTTTCAGCATCATTACTGCAGTCTTCAGTGTCACATGATCCTTCAGAAATCATTCTAATATGCTGATTTGCTGCTCAAGAAACATGTATTATTATTATTATCAATGTTGAAATTACATAGAGCAGTGGTACAAATGACAGTGGAAAAGAGACATTCAGGGCAAAAGTGCAAACAGTGACAGTGCAAGATGAAAGAAAAATAATGAAAGTGTCCAGTGCACATAGGGAGAGACAAGAGAAATACCGAAGGTGGATGGTTTGTATAAGCCCACTCATCCACCTATGCGTACGTTGCTCGCTCACATAGTATCGCACATCAGCATTGTCAACTTTGAAATTAACATACAGCTATATGCCTTCCTGCCATTTTTGAAAACAGTTCCTGTTCAACTGAAGACATAAGTGAACATCACATGACTGGCATTTCCAAGGTGTGACCTGCCTTTTACCGTGCTGTACTTTGCAAAGCATGCACTTCCGGCGACCAACAGTGGCAATATCCTTTGCATCTGATGTCAGCTCAGCTCCTGGAACTGGTACATGGTCACTACTAGTCTGTTTTGGTGCAACTTTCTGTAACACACCACATAGCTCTGCAGTAAGCTGTTCCATGAACTCTTTGTGGGTCATGTTACCACCTAACTCTTTGTGCATAATGAAAGTGTTGGTGGAAGCAATGTCCAAGAAATGTAAAAACTGTACCACTTCATTGTTTTGTGTTGTGCAGTGTAGTACTGTAACAGCTGATCAGACAGGTCAACGCCCCCCATGTGTTTGTTGTAGGCAGTCACAGGTGCAAGACATGAAAATTGTCTTTGTCTTCCATATGTGACCCGTCACGGAAACCAGTGACACAAGTCGGCAGCACAACTTGTGAGCAAAATGAGAAACAAGTGTTTTTTTCCAAAATTGGTGATTTCCGCTTTTTTGCAGAATCTGTTAGTTGAGATCATGAAGAAGCCTCTCCATGTTTGAGATAACAGTATTGGTATATTTAAAAGCGTACATTTTGAGGTTGAAATCGGCTTGTTTTTCGGAGATTCTAGCATGCAGTAGGGGCGTGTCATTGTCTGTGTGTATTTCCGTACTGAATAGCCGCCGGCGCTTTGCCCCGCCCCTAACAGCGTGGCTACTTATTATGCAGCGCTCTAGCCGGCTCTATCTGATATCAAAATTCAATGAAGATGGACGCCGCAAAGAATGTCGCAGACGAGCTGAACCGTGGCCGTTACAACGAAAATGTTTTGAAGTACTTCTTCGACAAGCCGGATGCTTATGAACAAGCGTTCACTGATTCTGAAGACGATCTGAGCGACGATGAAAGTGGCATGATAAGACTGAATAATATCCCTAATCTACAACTGAGCGAAGATGAAGACGAGGAAGAATGTATCGGACTGGCGTCATGCGAATTATTGGACATTTAGAGGCAAACAGACGCACAGTGCAAACTTCGGAGATGGTTACATCCACAAAGAAGACCCCGACAAAGAGAAAGTGTGCCCGAACGACTTATTTCATTGGAGGCAACGAGATCTGCAAGAATACTTTTCTGTTTCTTATGGGGTGAGTTTCCATAAACATCAAAGTTTGTCGCTTTTTGTTCATTCTAAGAACACGCATCACGTTATCTCATGTTTAGTCCATGTTTACAGGGGGAGCTTTACAGGGGTATGGCTTATCTAAATGAGATGTAAATGAGCCCTATTGTCACTCCCAGCAGCAGAGAGAGGTGAGAACTGCACAATCTTTTGAGGCCGTTTTCTCCCCTTTTAGCTTTTTTGAGTGCCTACCTTCAAATGGCCACAACTTCTCCAAATATTGTCAGATTTCCATGTGTTACAAATCGTTGGAAAGCTTGGAGACTACACTTTCAGAATCTGTGAATAACTCAAAATGCCCCAAAACCGACTTGTGTCCCTACTTTCCGTGATCGGTCACATATATCTTGTGATTTCACCCTCCTCTGCATAGTCTCACCTGTATAAGCAGAATGGATGGTAGAACAGACAGATACCTCTCATGTGTCCATCCACTTCACAAATACAATAGGTTCATCCCGAATCCACATGATGGATCCCCTGGCAGATTTTTTTTGAGAGGGAATTAGTTGCATCCCATGGGCAATTTTCCTATAGTCTCTTTAAGTCCCACAAGCACCAAACCTCATGGCAAACAAGTCTGTCAGGAGCTTTGGAATTGTGTAGAAGTTGTCCATGTACACATGATTCACAAAACCTAAAACTTTACAGTCCAAAAGAGATGTAATATGATAGTCCATGGCCTGTGGGAAAGTTCTCACAGGCCTCAGAAATATCCACAGTGTATCCATTTGATGAATCAACAAGGACAAACAACTTGAAGCCCCACCTGGTTGGCTTGGCTTTCATGTACTGTGTAATTCCTATGTTTGCTTTACATGCCACCATTCTTTCATCCACAGTTAAGTTTCTTTTAGTATGAAAGGTCTGGTCGCGGGTGTCAGATGGTGCCCTGACCCTGAAAAAGAAGGTTCTTCTTCAGGGCAATTCACCAGGGGGGGCTGTTGCGAGGAGCATGAGGTCTGAGAACCAAATCCGGGAGAGCCAATAAGGGGCCACTAAAAGGACCTGCTCCCTGTCCTCCATGACTTTGCACAACGTCTGTGCAAGTAGGCTCACTGGGGGAAACGCATACTTGCGAAGCCCCGGGGGCCAGCTGTGTGCCAGGGCATCTGTGCCGAGGGGGGCCTCGGTCAGAGAGTACCAAAGTGGGCAAAGGGAGGATTCCGGGGAAGCATACAGGTCTACATGCGCTTGGCCGAATTGACTCTGTGTTGTCTGTCCGGAGCAACACATGCTTGCCCCGGGTCAATGGCAAAAGCCACCTCAGGGCAAGTAGTACTGCCAGCAACTCGAGGCAGTTGATGTGCCAATGCAGTCGCGGGCCCGTCAAAGGGCCGGCGACTGAGTGCCAGCTGCACACGGGAGGCATCTGTCATGACCACAACGTGCCTGGAGACCTGGCCTAGGGGAACTCCTGCCCGCAAGAACGCTAGGTCCGACCAGGGGCTGAGAGAGCGGCAACACGTCTGCGTGACAAGTAGCGGTGTGTGCCGTAGCGCCATGCTCATCTCTCGACTCGGGTCTGCAGCCAGTGCTGGAGTGGTCTCATATGCATCAGCCCAAGCGGTGAAACCATGATGCCATTTGCCCCAGGAGCATCTGAAAGGATTTCAGTGGGACCAACGTGTTCTGTCTGAATGTATGCAGACAGCTCAGCACTGAATGTGCTCGCGCTCGCTGGTGAGATGCGCCAACATTGAGACGGAGTCCAACTCCATACCGAGAAAAGAGATACTATGAACTGGGACATCGCCTGCCCGAGAGCCCGCGCCATGACCTTCGTTGCCCGGAGGGCGAAGTCGGTCGCTGAACACAGCTCCTGCATTAGACCCGGGTCAGGACTACCCTCGTGTAGTTCTCTAAGTGCCTTGGCTTGGTGCACCTGCAGGAGTGCCATGGCATGTAAAGCAGACGTGGCCGTCAGAGACGACGTCAACCTACAGGCCCTGGACGGAAGCCTCGGGCGGTTCCGCCAAGTGGAGGCGTTTTGCGGGCATAAGTACACCGTGACCGCTTGGTCCACCTGGGGAATCGCCGTGTAGCTCCTTGCCGCCCCGCTGTCAAGGGTAGTGAGAGCAGAGGAGCTAACCGCTCGCGTGTGTGGGCAGTGAAAGGTGCCTACCACGATCATGTAAGCTCCTCATGCACCTCCAAGAAGAAAGGAACGGGGACTGAGCGTGGCCATAAGTGGCACTCTGGCCCCAGGAACCAATCGTTGAGCCGCGAGGGTTCGGGGGGAGGCGGAGGGTTCCACTCCAGCCCGACACTCGCGGCTGCCTGGGCAAGCATGGCTGTCAACTCCACGTCAGCCTGCGACTGAGCCGCCGCACCCGAGGGTGGGAGCACAGCCAAGTCTTCAGCGTCAGACATGACGAAAACGCTTTCCGATGCCGCAATCGAGATCTCATCGTCGTCAGGCGCTCTGAACGAGATCGCGGGTCCGCTATGAAGCGAACTGGCAACCGCGCCTCAGCGCTCAGTTGGAGCATACGAGCGTAGCGGGGAGTGGGAGGTCCATGGGGTTGTACCCGGCGGAGAGGCTCCCACTGAGGTCCCCATATCGCCCCCAGCACAGCTGGGGCGACCGCAACGTAGCCATGGCCATGCTCTCGCAGTTAGAGCATGAACCATCCATGAATGCTGACTCTGCGTGGGTAGCACCCAGACACAAGAGGCAGCGATCGTGGCCATCAGACGGGGAGAGAGAACGACCGCAAAAAGGAAACAGAAAGACATCTTGAAAAAGACAGTTCACCGTTTGTGCCACTCTTTTGGAGAAATATACTCTTTTAATGGTGTTATATATATATATATATATATATATATATATATATATATATATATATATATATATATATATGAGAATATAAATATATATATAAACAAAGTTATTCACTCCGTAAGCTCTTTTATCAGCTGCTGAAGCGCCCAGGGGTGTATGCTCAGCACAACGTAGTATGCGAGGGAGAGGACTGCTGGAAAGCTGAAAGATGAATGAAACAGCAGAGGAATTCAGCTCTGTGACTGCTCTCTCGGCTCCGAAGAAGATATCTGATGTGTATTTGCAGCGTCACTCCTTTTATACTCTGTACGCAAATTCCACACGCCAATTCTCATTGGCCTTTTCTCAAAATCAGAGATGACCGGGCTCCGCAGGAGCGACCCCTAGTGTCAACTTAGCAACACAACGTCGACTGAGTGACAGACGGGGAACTATTATTACCTATATATTCCAAAGTATAATACCAGTAGTCTATATGCACAATTGACAGGAGATTAATGGGTATAGATGCATGCTGTATATGTCTGTCAAAGTGCCAGATAGCACACCGCAAACATTTAAACATTCACGCACTTCATTGAAAGGGCATATTTGTAGCACATTTGACACATTTACTCCCAAACAGATAGTTGCAAGCACAAGCTTCTTTGACGATAATGAGGCAGCATAAACACTAGTTAAAATATAATCATATTACATATCACATATTTTAAATACCTGCTTTAGCCAAAACAACATTTAAATGTAACTAAAATGTGCCTATTAGGACATATTTCAAATTTCAATACTCTGAATCCTGGCTGGCAAGTCTGGAAATAGTCCAACTAGTAAAATATGTACACTTTTATTAGGGCTGTCGATTTAACGCTCAATTCATTGTGATTAATTTTACAAAAAATAACGCGTTAATAAAATGAATAATACGCAAATAATCACACTTCCCCCAGACCATAATAAGGAAGAGTCCTGAGAAATGCAAGCTTGAAGTACCAACTGTTTACTCCAGAGGGCAGTAAGTGAAATGTCAGCTGTATGAGTAATGCGCAGTTTATACGGTGAAGAAAACAACCTTCAGCAGCAACAACACAAAGATGTGTTACGTTCTTGCGTTCAAAAATGGTAAATGGTCTGCACTTATATAGCGCCTGTTTAACCTTAACGGTATTCAAAGTGCTTTAGATGGTCCTGGACAGTGATGAAGATGTGAACTCCATCTGTAGAGCATCCTCAGCTATGAAGCGTGCCATCTTTCAAAAGCGCAGGAAAGTGAATGAATCTGATGATAAACTTGATGCTTTTTAAGGCACAGTCAGGGGCGTTTACCATTCGCATTGATCGCCTCAGCACATTACCGTATGAATAGCGTGCTCTGCTGGTGGGTGGGATCACATTAGGGATAATTAGCTGAGCCAGGAGAAACTGTAAATTGCTTTGTTTCATACAGATTACATTGCAGGGGAATATTTGTTTTAAATTTGAATTGTTTTATTTAAAATGAAACATTTTAAGCTTTCTTTAGACATACGTTTCATGTTTGTGTGATAAGTATTCGCGGAGTTTCAGTTAGTTTTTGTGACGTGTGTAGGAAATTAAGGAAATTTAGATGTGAGCTTTAAATTGCCCTCATTCTCACACCATTATATGTAAGGATATTTGGTATGCTAAATTTAGAATTGAAGTATGTGCGCTATGGACTAAATTAAACTGTCTTTATTGTACCTTATTAGGTAATGAAACGTATAACGGAATTAGTCACGTTCGACAACCATAATAAATGAGATAAATGACAAATAATTGTCTTAATAGATTCTCCACCATTAAAATTGTGATACGTTTTGTTGTACCCGCTCACAATTTCTACTGTAAGGAATTAGCTTTAAAAAGTGAATTATGATTAATTAACTTATTAAATCACTTATGGAGTGATATTATTCTCATGGCTTATTGAAAATAATATCACACATATTTAGGTACAGCTTTGAAGCAAAAACTTTTAGAAACAGGTTTGAGATTATTTATCAAAAAATACCACAGTCATGTCGTCTTTGAACACAGACAAACTTTATTACTATTCTAAACAAAAATCTAATCTAATACATATATACATGAGACAGGTTGGTGAAAAGAGTGACAGAATGTAAAATAATTATTCAATACAGTGAAAATGTACTTTATGGAGTCTGTTGACAATACCTTAAGAACCATTTATACTTCTTTGAGTCTACATCGATTTGCTATCGGATTACTCAAATTATTTAATTAATACACCAGCAATTGGAGCACAATATTGGAGATGTACTTGCATATCTTTGGTGTTTCCTTGCGTTCTTTGTGTTGGTTGGTTCTTGGTCGAAAGTTTGTTCCATCAATGTTTTGTATCTCTGTATGAATGATGATTTTGTCTGTATGAATTATGGAGTTAGCTTTGAAGCGAGGCCTTCTCATGGGTGTGTGGATCGTATAGAGTGATGACCTTTCTCGGGACGTCGAGTCCCAAGCTTTCTTGGAACTCACATGGCGAGGAACCTGGCCATGTGCAGAGCAACCAGATGAAGCACTTGCAGGCAGAAGAGCGGAGAGCTGAAGAAGGAGAGACAAGACAAGAGCGGATGAAGAAGCAAGAGAGCATGTTCTTCCTGTTGAGAAATATTTGAACTGAAATTGGCCGCATCCCCAAAGGTGTCCTGCGCCAATCAGAAGTGACTTTTCAGAGTCACATGGTCAACTGGGCTGTCTTTTCCGACAGTCGATTTATGGTTCTTTGTTCCAGAGACTTAAACATCTCCTGCTCAAAAATAGTGCATATTTAATTGTGAGCTTTTATATCTTGAGAATGGTACAAGAGACATGATATTTGTTGTCATCAGCTTTCTCTGCATACACCAGCGAACACTTACATACTAAACATGATATTTTTTTATGGATGTTATATGTGTAGGTAATAAAACATGAAAATCCCTGGTTAGAAAATCATATTGGTTTTACACATCATTGTATTGTATCAAGTTAAGCCTTATAGTTACCATTCTTAGTAGAATTAGATGAATCATATCAAATTAAAGATTATATTTATCAATTATAGGTGATTACACATCACTACACACATTGTAAAGAGGTCCTTCAGTCTATAATCATTCATTTGTCAGGTACACATATTACCACAGTTCAAAGCGATTTTCAGCATTATCTAGCAAGGCTAGATTAAGATGAAATGTCTTAAGAGTTGTGCAAATCTGATGGTCCTTGTAACCTTACACAGAACAGCCTGGTTTAACTGTGTGGGGGTTCCGGCTGAGGGCCTGTAATTTATGACGTTGACACATTCCAAACTGAAAGATTTGGTTTTTCCATAGATTCAAATCATGTTGCTGGAATTCTTCTGCATATATAATCTTACATGTGTTTCAGAAATATGCTTGTTTGCACAAAGACTGCTGAAAGATCACCCTTTTTATTTTCTTTATTTTACAAAAACACAAGTTTTGTTGTTATTGTGAGTGTACACAAATAAAAGTAGACCCTTTATAGTCCCTTCTCGAATTCGCAAAGTCTGGGATCAAGAAAATGTTGTGGTTCTTCCAAGAAAGCCTTCCTTTACTCCTCGCCTCATGTAACACAAGATCTTTATTGGATGATCTCAGAAATTTGGCCAGAATTGATTGGGGCCTGTCTCCCTCCACAGATCTCCGAGTCAGAAATCTGTGAGCTCGGTCGATTTCCAGCTTATGGCCTGTTATGTTGAGCAGACTTGGGAAGAGCCCGATCTCAACTTACTTCGTCTTCAAGAATTCCAACAATTCAGACGTTGTTTCACCGGCTACGATTCTCAAAGTCTTTCAACTTTTCCCAGACATGCTCCAAATCTAGCTTGGTCGCTAGCAGATAAGCAGCTAATTTGATGACTCCAGATAATCAATTTGTTTATCAACATCCGACACTTTTGTAACCATCTCAGTGAATTTAGTCTTCGTGGCAGTGATCGATCAATGTATTACAGCAAGATCCTCCAAATCAGCAACAACCTTCACCAGCATTGCCGACATGTTCAACAGTTGACGCTGAATTTCTTTCACAAAACTGTGTAAATTGAGTATTGTAAAACTTCAGCTTGAGCATGTAAGTGTCATTTAATGTCTCCAGAGCCCTATTATTTTGAAATATTTTTGAATGATTAATTGCCTACCTAGAAAAGTCAAGAATCTTGAGTGTATCGAATCTCACAGGTTAATGACGCCAATCACACTTCCGACCCTCGCATGGCACCATGCAACCTCCTCGCCCTGTATTACTAAGTCTTCCAAATGATTTTACTAATAAAAATCATGATAAGGATTACATCATAGATTCCTTTTGGAAAAACTTCTGTTCAACAAGTTGTGAGATCTGTTACAATGTAACCCGAGTACACACACACAAATTGAGACAGTCACAATGTGATGAAAAACTGCTTTTATTCGTAATAAAAGCAGGCAGAAGTACAAACAGGGTTAATCCAGAGAGAATGGTCAAGGGGGAGCGTAAGGTCGGAGCAGGGGAATCAATGATATAAACAAGAGGGTCGAAGACGGAAAACAGTTAACAACTAGGGACAAGTGGGAACGGAGACAGGGGAACAAGTTGGCAAGCTAAGAGGTAAAACAGTAGGGAGGTCAAAACTAGACGAGACTAGCAGGGCAACGATCACGGGAACTAAATACAATAACCAACACTAAACAAATGAAAGGCTAGTGAGTTATATAGGGGCGAGTGCAGGTGTGAACAATGACAGGTGATTGGGACTGTGGCAGGTGTAACTAATGTGTGGGGATAAGAAGCGTGGAGTGCAGGTGGTCATATTGTTCTGGCAGATTGGAAGCGTGAGAAGCCAGCATGTGAGTCAGAGGGGAGAGAGTTTACTGAGCGAGAGCTCGTAATAGCAGAACGAGCGTGTGAGCTCGCGAGGGAGGAAACAGAGCGTACGAGCTCCAGGGGGCGGAGCGAGGAAGCGGGAAGCGAGAAGCGAGCACGCTCGCGGAGTGCATGTGTGCATGTCCGCGAACGCGGAGATGGGGCAGAGGAGCGGGGTTCGTGACAGTACTCCCCCCTCTGAATAGGACGGCTCCTGATGGCCGCGCTCGGCTGCGAGGAGCGCGAGGGAACAGAACGAGCGTGTGAGCTCGGGGGGACAGAACGAGCGTGTGAGCTCGAGGGGACAGAACGAGCGTGTGAGCTCGAGGGGACAGAACGAGCGTGTGAACTCGCGGGGGACAGAACAAGCGTGTGAGCTCGCGGGGGCAGAAGGCACAAAAGGGAAATGAAACAGTCCATGGGGGTCAATGGGCAGTTCAAGGCAAGGTCAGGGGGAACATAGTGGACAGGCGGGTGGTCGGGAGGTCTAGGGGGCAGCCATAGGGCAGAGACTGGGTCAGGAGGTCTGGAAGGCGACTGGAGGACAGGGACTGGGTCCGGGGGTCTGGAAGGTGACCACCGGACAGGAATAGGGTCCGGAGGCCAGGGAAGAGGCCACAGGACAGGTAGAGGGTCAGGAAGTCCGGGCTGAGCCGTGAAAGGCGGAGCCATCAGAGGCGGCACCGTAGGTGGCTCTGGAGGTGGGGTCCTGGAAGGCTCCGGAGGTGGAGCCGACGGAGGCTTTAGGGGTGAAGGCCTGGAAGGCTCTGGAGGTGGAGCCGAAGGAGGCTTTAGGGGCGAAGGCCTGGAAGGCTCTGGAGGTGGAGCCAAGGGGGGCTTTAGGGGCGAAGGCCTGGAAGGCTCAGGAAGTGGAGCCCATGGAGGTGGCGCCGTAGGAGGCTCCAGAGGTGAAGCCCTGGAAGGCTCTGGAGGCAGAGTCGAGGGAGGTGATGCCGTGGGAGGTGGCGCCGTAGAAGGCTCCATGAGTGAAGCCCTGGTAGGCTCTGGAGGCAGAGCCGGGGGAGGTGGCGCCGTAGGAGGCTCCAGAGGTGATGCCCTGGAAGGCTCTGGAGGCAGAGCCGAGGGAGGTGACGCCATGGGAGGTGGCGCCGTAGAAGGCTCCAGGAGTGAAGCCCTGGTAGGCTCTGGAGGCAGAGCCGGGGGAGGTGGCGCCGTAGGAGGCAGAGCCGCAGGAGGCTCGGGAGGCGAATCTCTAGAAGGCTCTGGAGTCTTAGGGAGCAGAGCCGTAGGAGGCTCGGGAGGCGGAGCCGCAGGAGGCTCGGGAGGCAAATCTCTAGAAGGCTCTGGAGTCTTAGGGAGCAGAGCCATGAGAGGCTCGGGAGGTGGAGCCGTAGGAGGCTCTGGAGGGGGAGCCGTAGGAGGCTCGGGAGGCAGAGCCATAGGAGCCTCTAGTGGCCGAGCCCTGGGAGGCTCGAGAGGCTTGAGGGGGGGAGCCTTGAAAGACTCGAGAGACGAAGCCCTGAGAGGCTTGAGAGGGGGAGGAGCCCTGAGAGACTCGAGGGGCGGAGCCCTGAGAGGCGGAGGAGCCCTGAGAGACTCGAGAGGCGAAGCCATGAAAGACTCGAGAGGGGAAGCCCTGAGAGGCGGAGGAGCCCTGAGAGACTCGAGAGGCGAAGCCGTAAGAGGCTTGAGGGGTGGAGCCATGAAAGACTCGAGAGGCGAAGCCGTGAGAGGCTTGAGGGGTGGAGCCATGAAAGACTCGAGGGGCGGAGCCCTGAGAGGCGGAGGAGCCCTGAGAGACTCGAGAGGCGAAGCCGTGAGAGGCTTGAGGGGTGGAGCCATGAAAGACTCGAGACGGGAAGCCCTGAGAGGCGGAGGAGCCCTGAGAGACTCGAGAGGCGAAGCCATGAGAGGCTTGAGGGGTGGAGCCATGAAAGACTCGAGGGATGGAGCCCTGAGAGACTCGAGAGGCGAAGCCGTGAGAGGCTTGAGGGGTGGAGCCATGAAAGACTCGAGGGATGGAGCCCTGAAAGACTTGAGAGGCGAAGCCGTGAGAGGCTTGAGGGGGGAGCCGTGAAAGACTCGAGGGATGGAGCCCTGAGGGACTTGAGGGGTAGAGCTCTGGGAGGCTCGTGAGGAGGAGCCCTAGGAGGCTCATGAGGAGGGGCCCTCGGAGGCTCGAGAGGAGGAGCCCTGGGAGGCTCGAGAGGAGGAGCCCTGGGAGGCTCGAGAGGCGGAGCCCGGGAGGGCTCTGAGGGGCGAGCAGAGGCCGGCAGAGTGTTGGAAGACTCTGAGGGCGGAGCAGAGCCCGGCAGAGCCGTGGAGGACTCTGAGGGCGGAGCAGAGCCCGGCAGAGCCGTGGAAGACTCTGAGGGCGGAGCAGAGGTCTGCAGAGCCGTGGAAGACTCTGAGGGCGGAGCAGAGGTCTGCAGAGCCGTGGAAGACTCTGAGGGCGGAGTAGAGGTCTGCAGAGCCGTGGAAGACTCTGAGGGCGGAGCAGAGGTCTGCAGAGCCGTGGAAGACTCTGAGGGCGGAGCAGAGGTCTGCAGAGCCGTGGAAGACTCTGAGGGCGGAGCAGAGGTCTGCAGAGCCGTGGAAGACTCTGAGGGACTCTCTGCGGTCTTGAGCACAAGACGAGACTGGGGAGAAGGGGCCCTCCTCCTTCTCTTACGTCTTCGGCCAACAGGGGACGTGGCCAAGGGGACGGTCGAGGCTACAGGCGCTGGCTCGCTGACCGTGGCAGACATGGGCGCTGGCTCGCTGACCGTGGCGGGCATGGGCGCTGGCTCGCTGACCGTGGCGGGCATGGGCGCTGGCTCGGTGGCCGTGGCGGGCATGGGCGCTGGCTCGGTGGCCGTGGCGGGCATGGGTGCTGGCTCGTTGGCCGTGGCGGGCATGGGCGCTGGCTCGTTGGCTGTGGCGGGCATGGGCGCTGGCTCGTTGGCCGTGGCGGGCATGGGCGCTGGCTCGTTGGCCGTGGCGGGCATGGGCGCTGGCTCGTTGGCCGTGGCGGGCATGGGCGCTGGCTCGCTGGCCATGGCAGGCATGGGCGTTGCCTCGCTGGCCGTGCCAGGCTTCGAGACTGGGGCCGTTACAGGCTTCGGGGCTAGGGCCTTAACAGGCTTGGGGACTAGGTCCGTGACAGGCTTGGGGACTAGGGCCGTGACAGGCTTGGGGACTAGGGCCGTGACAGGCTTCAAGACGGGGGCCGTGGTAGGCTTCAAGACGAGGGCCGTGTTAGGCTTCAAGACGGAGGCCGTGGTAGGGAACGCTGGTTCAGTTTTTGCCTCCCCCACAGTAAACGAGGAACCAGCGTACAGTAGGGCGAGGTCAATAAACTGAGCCAGGTTGAGAGAGCAGCGTCCACCAGGCATTAATGATGAGGTTGGCTCATTCAGTCCACATTGAAAAATGGTCTTCAGAGCCACCTCATTAAAATTCACCTGGTACGCCAGGACACAAAACTCCTTAATATAAGCCTCCAAGGATTGGCTCCCCTGGCGCAAACCCACGAGTCGAGCCGCTGGCTCCATAATGATAAGGGCGGGGTTATGCATTACACCACCACTGCCTTGATCGGAAAACTCTAGGAAAGCGCCCGAAGAGTGCACCAGGGAAACCAGGCTAATTTTACCCTAACAATTACCCTCTGGCTAAAAAATTAATTGGCAGACATGAATATACTGTATGTTAGTTATTTATGTGCAGTGCAAGTCATGGTTTTAAATTAGTAAATTAAGCATTAATGCCCATTGATTAAAAAATCTAAAAAGATGACAGAGATTGTTTATTTATATCTGATGGTGTAATAAAAAGTTTACAATTAAAAGTTTATATCCTGTCCTCTGAGTAACACCAAACACTGTAAATTGTAGCAATACCTCCTCCTCGACCCTTCATACGAGGCTCATGTTTATAACAATAACCTGCGGGAGTAGATTCAATTAAACTAATATATTCATCTGGTTTAATCCAGGTTTCAGACAAAGAGAGTGCATACAATCTATGAATTGTAATAATTTAATTTACAATTATTGCTTTGGTAGAAAGAGATCAAATGTTTAGTAGCCCTACCTTTATATTATGTTTATCTTCTATTAATGTTTTTTATTTTTTCAAGTTTGAACTTTATCAAATTTGTTCTAAATGATTTTGTGAGAGTTTTGTGTTTGGTTGTTCGGGGAACAGACACAGTCTTTATATGAAATCTAGGTGATATAGTCTCTATGTGTTGTAGTTTATGTGACCTGTGTAGACGTCTCAAGGCAGCTAGCAGACGTTCGGATTAACCAGTTTATATGCTTCCTGACCTGGGACCCAGTTGTCAAATACTATCATTATTAATAAAATCAGGTCTACCCCAAAATCTCTTCCAATTGTCTATAAATCTTATGCTATTCTCCAGACACCACTCAGACATCAAGCCATTCAGTGAGACTAATCTACTATAAACTTTGTAACCACGATGAGCAGGTAGGTGGCCAGAGCATATTACAGTGTGTGACAGTGTTGTAGTACACGAGATCGATCTTGAGACCACTTTTTGAAGTCTCGAAATTGAACGCATTTTTACTTGGTCTTGTCTCGGTCTCAGACAAAGAGGAATCGGGATTTTATTTCAAGACCACAACTGCGGGGATATCACTAAATTGCTTGTGCAATGTCTGATTTATTTGTTAACATCATTACTGTGATTGTATGTAAAACTTCCTGCTTCAAATGCAAGCAATACATTTATAAATTTTGAAATTTTTGTTACTGTTAATGGCTGCCACCCTTTCCCACCCCCTTCACACGCACTCAAAAAGTGAATGACAGAGACACGAGAAGAAACTGTGGCTGTCTGTGAGATGTCAGCCAAATCTTCTGTAACAAAATTTGGCTACCTAAGCCAGTGTCTCCCAACCACTGTGCCCACTAATGTGCCATGAAAGATTGTCAAGTGGCAAATGGAAAATTATCAAATTACTCAAAATAAATAATACCGTTTTTTTCCAGTATTTTAGTGAAGGAATAGAGATGGTAGAGGAGTTTTAAAGTTGCCAATTCAGTATATTTTCCATTACAAATAATTTTATGCAACCAGTTTAAATATTTGGCCCATCATTACATTATTGATCGGCCTGGGTCTGGTAGGCCAGGGAGATGGCGTCGACGACCCAGTGGGCTAACCTCTGTTTGGAGACAGCGTTCCCTTTACGCCAAAGCAGACAAAGAGCTGCTTAGAACAACTAAAGTTCTGCGTGCGGTCCAGATAGATAGGCAAAGCATGTACCAGACACAGCAACGAAAAGGCTTGTCTGCCTCCTCCCCGGGCTGCGCTTGCAGGTTCACGACCCGGTCCCCGAAGGGGGATGTAGGAATCTTGGGCACGTAGCCTGGTCGCTGTCTTAGGATGACACGAGTATCTGCCGGACCGAACTCCAGGCAAGTGTCGCTGACAGAGAACGCTTGCAGGTCCCCAACCATCTTGATGGAAGCTAGCGCAATCAGGTTGGCTGTCTTCAAGGAGAGGGCCTTGAGCTCTACTTAGTCAAGCGGCTAAGTAGAGCTGTGTGTGTGTATATATATATATATATATATATATATATATATATATATATATATATATATATATATATACCGATTAGCCGTAATATTAAAACCACCTGCCTAATATCGTGTAGGTCCCCCCTCATGCCTGTGACAAGGCAGGCAAAGAATGATGATCTAAACGCAGCTTTATTTACAAAAGAATAAGCAAACTAACTCACATGAAAACATAACACAGGGCACCAGGCACGGAGCATCCAACAATACATGCAAAGACTGACAACATAAAAGTGAGGAACAAAGACAGGGAATATATGACAGAGCCCCCCGTTTAAGGAGCGGATTCCAGACACTCCACAAAAAAAATTAAAAAGTTCAAGGGGGCACAAGGGGCAAGGGGAGCAGAGTAACATAGCAAAACATGGAGGTTTGAGACTGAGGTGAAGGCGGAGGGAGTGAGGACGAAGGAGAGCAGGGCAGATCTGGTGGATTACCAGGAGACTAGAGCAGATCAGGCAGACAGCCAGGAGACCAAGGGGACCAGAGCAGATCAGGTGGACGACCAGGAGACCAACTAGACCAGAGCAGATCAGGCGGAGAACCAGGAGACCAAGGGGACCGGACCAGATCTGGCAGATGGCCAGGAGACCAGAGCAGATCCGGGGGTGGCCAGGAGACCAAGGAGACCCGAGCAGATCCGGAGGATGGCCAGGAGACTACCTCAAGGTGGGAGTGGGTCAGGAGGTCTGGGAGGTGATAGGGAATGGGTCAGGCAGCCTAGGAGGCGGTCGCAGGGCCAAGACTGTGTCAGGAGACCTGGGAGGCAGCCGTAGGGCAGAGGCAGGGTCAGGAGGCCTGGGAGGCAGCTGTAGGTCCGAGGCAGGGTCAGGAGGCCTGGGAGGTGGTTGCAAGGCCGAGGCAGGTTCAGGAGGCCTGGGAGGTGGCCATAGGTCCGAGGCAGGGTCAGGAGGCCTGGGAGGCAGCCGTAGGGCTGAGGCAGGTTCGAGAGGCTGCCATAGGACCGAGGCAGGGTCAGGAGGCCTGAGAGGTGGCCGTAGGGTTAAGGCAGGGTCAGGAAGCCTGAGAGGCAGTCGCAAGGCCAAAGCAGGGTCAGGAGGCCGCTGGGGAAATAGTCTCTGGGGGAGCAGGCAGAGCCACGAGAGGAATAGTCTCTGGAGGAGCGGGTCGAGCCACGGGAGGGACAGTCTCTGGGGGAGCGGGCGGAGCTGCTGGGGAAATAGTCTCTGGGGGAGCGGGCGGAGCCACGGGGGGGATAGTCTATGGCTGAGCGGCAGGAGCCGCGGGAGTAATAGTTCCAGGGGGAGCGGGGGAAGCTCTGGAAGACTCTGGGGGTGGAGCCATGGAAGGCTCTGGGGGTGGAGCCGTGGAAGACTCTGGGGGCAGAGCAGTGGAAGGCAGAGCCATGGAAGACTCTGGGGGCAGAGCTGTGGAATGCAGAGCCATGGAAGACACTGGGGGGGCATTATCCTGCTGAAAGAGGCCAATGCCACTGTTTGATAGTTAGGGGAAGGAACAAAGGCGGTATACTAAGGAGGTTCCTAATTATCCATTCACCTCCTGGCGTGTCGGTCAGAACACAGGATAGGATTCAAACAGTCAGGTTCCATTCAAAAGGGATTTATTTACATAGTAGAAGCCACAAGTCACAGGCACATGACAGGTTGCATATTTAGGTAGTCAGGTTGATATGAGGGTATAGGAGAGTATTCGAACAAGTGTGTGTGTGTGTGTGTGGTTCTACAACAGAAACAGAAAGAAAGAAATAGGTTAACATACCATCTCTGTACTGTTATACCTCTAACAAATAACAGGAGATTATGTAATAATCAATAACAATATACATAACATAACATAGGAATATCAGCTTGTAATGCAATAACGCTCATCACAACATGCTGATATGGCGTTAATATGTAAACAATAAAAAAACGAAAACGAAAGTAAACCGCTGATCGGCAATGAACATCACTTAATTACCTCATTTATATGAACATGACAGATTAATTCTAGTCATTATCAACACAGTGACATGTATAACGACATATTCTGCAATATTATTGCCTCAGGAGTCAGATATAATTAAACATGTGAAACACAGCGCAGATGACACTAAAATAACGGGTAACACCAGATCCCAATACACTTAATATCAGCGGATAAACATCACGTTAACATTCATGAAATGATCTGTGGATTAATCAGAACATATAACAGGGAAATAATCACTTACAGTCACTCATGGATGCACACTTTAGCACCCACAACAAGTTATCTAGCACATATCACGGGCATGTATTTTGTCTGCCTTGCTCCGCTGTATAATGCCGTTGATTGACAGACGCTCTAAGCTCCGCCTTTCCAACAGCCATCATGGAATACCATTGCCATTAAGGGGTGAATGTAGTCTGCAACAATCTTCAGGTAGGTGGTACATGTCAAAGTAACATCCACATAAGTGCCATGACCCAAGTTTTCCCAGTAGAACATTGCCCAGAGCATCTCACTGCCTCTGACGGCCTGCCACTTTCACATAGTGCATCCCGCTACCATCTCTTCCCCAGGTTAACGACGCACATGGCCATCCACATGATCTAAAAGAAAACATGACATCCAACCAGGCCACCTTCTTCCGTTGCTCCATGGTCTAGTTCTGATGCTTACATTTCTACTGCAGGCACTTTCGGCTGTGGATGGGGGTCAGCATGGGGCACTCTGACCGGTCTGCAGCTACGCAGCTCCATACACAGCAAGCTGCAAATCACTGTGTGTTTTGACACCTTTCTATCATAGCCAGCATTACATTTTTCAGCAACTTGTGCTTCAGGAGCTCTTCTGTGGTGTCAAACCAGACAGGCTAGCCTTCGTTCCCCAAGAGCATCAATGCATTTTGGGCCACTGTCACTCTGTCACCGGTTCACAAGTAGTTGTCCTTCCTTGAACCACTTTTGGTTTGAACTAACCACTGCATACAAGACCTGCCATTTTGGAGATGCCCTGAACCAGTCGTCCAGCCATCACAATGGCTCTTGTCAAAGTCGCTCAGATCCTTACGCTTGCCCATTTTTCCTGCTTCCAACCTCTCTGGCAGAGAATGGCAAAACTAGTTCGAACTGTCAAAGTCTACGGTAGCTCAGATAACTGCTCTGTACAATTATGGTGAGAAGAATAGCATCTCAGAATGCTATTATGAGATGCTGGTTGGTGCCGTTTTGGTGGCACAAGTGGGACCTACACAATATTAGGCAGGAGGTTTTAATGTTGTGGCTGATCAGTGTAAATGTGTCTTTGCATTTCTGTGACAGCGAAAGAGTCAATAAGTTATTGTAAGTGAGAAGTGTATGACTTCTATGCAACAATGTAGGAAGAAATATAAACTTTATTTTCAATTCGTTGAGCAAAAAAGTACTTTTCTGGTGAAAAATGTTTTAAGTAAATAAAAATGTAAGTAATTGGTAATGTGATTTCTAATTTAATAAAGTAATCTGATTAAAATATTTTAACAGTAATTAGTCATTTGTTGTGTATTACTTTTTGACTAATTACTGAACAATGGGCCTCATTCATAAAACAACAAATCTATGTGTAAATCATTCGCAAAGCCGGTCTGATGTTAGTTCTTGGATTCATGAAAGTTTTTGTATTTTCAAAATGGGAGTTGGTAAAAACAAAATTTACACCTGATCCTGACCACATGTAAATCGTGAATAAGACATACGAATGTGTTGTGTTCTTTCAGGCAATCTTTCATGACTACGTTTTGAAAAAAACGAATAGTTAAATGAGTGAAATTTACCTTAAATTTGTATATCATGAATTTGTAAAAAAATACAAAAAGTTTTGTTTTCTTTTTAAACCATATCCTATATTTATTTAGAAAAATGTCTTTACTGCTTGAATTTATTTTTTCAAAGTATAATTTTTCCAGCAGAAGTGCTCAATTTTTCTCAAAGATGAATGCCCTCTAATGTGACTGGTTGGATACTTTTTCTTTTCTTAATATGAGCTCTGTCATTTAGATTTCATAATTTAGTATCGGCATTGGTAAGTCAGTGCTATTGTTAATCCCAGAAATAAACACATTGTGAGCATAAAAAATAAATAGAAAAATAGAAAAGGCCAGCACATTTTCATATAATCTGTAATATATTTGTGTTTCGGTCAAATATCTTCAGGCATTCTATTAATTTCTCTGAAGATTCTTCCAGTTGCAAGTATATCACTGTTACCATCATGATTTACCCGAGAAGTTTCACAGATGATGCTGGTGAGGCACTGCGAACTGAACCAGAGAAGGTTAATAGTGGTGGACATCCTCCTCCTGGCATGAACTGAACATTTTTTACACTCATTTCAAACCATTTTTATTGACTTATTGAAGTGCGTCATATGACAGCAAAAACATGCGATGACAGTAACTCACTTTCTTTGAGGTGCTATTGTGCTTGCTAAATAAAAATTTTACAATGTGAATGCACTTCATTCATAAAAATTATTTCATTAAGGTTCCGCATAGATGTTGAAAGCATTTACTAACGAGTCTGGTGGCTTCCTTTTATGGTATTTTCATGGCCGTGGATTATGATGAATGAACATGCACACGCCCCCTCTTTAATATTCAGAATTCACTAACATAATCACATTTTACTAACAAATCTGGGCCTCGTTTCCCAAAAGCATCATAAGCCTAAGTAGATTGTAGAATCCAACTTACGATTCATTTTAGTTTTGTGGCCCATTTCCCAAAAGCATTGTTAATTAAGTAGAACTTGAAAATGCTTGTAGATTTATGAGTGCTCTGGAGTAATCGTAAATTGCTAAGAGCTTTGTAAGGACGTAGACTTATGTAGACACCTGCAGGTTGTCTTCTTTTCATACTGCCTCCGATCCGCCCTTGAAAGCGCGGCTGTCATCCATTAGAGGGTGGAGGAATGGCCGAGGACCAAGCAATGGTGTATCAGAGAACCGGCGAGTAAGTGTTTTTTCTCTCTTTCTCTCTCTCTCTCTCTCTCTCTCTCTCTCTCTCTCCCACTGCCACTCCATGTTGGCCTTTTCCGTCTCTTATTAAATGTTTTTTAAATGTGGCACGATCACCGTTATGGTGTGTAGGTGCCTCATTTTTTTTTCCCACCCCTTGTCCCCTCTGATCCAGGCAGACGGGGATGACTGCCGGCAGACGGGGAGCAGGCACCCCCCCAGGGAAAGGAAAGGGGGCTTCCCGACCTGAGAGAACGGGGGAGGAATGTGGCAGGGCTTAGGGCAGGACCGGGTCGTGATTCCGCACACTCGGCCCCTAATTGGGCTGATTAGCCTGAGAGTGATAAGGGCCGACTGGAGACGGCAGTGCGACAGAGAGAGAGATTTACGGGCAGCTGCTGTGTGTTTGTGTCTTTTGGTTCATTTCTTCATTAAACTATTATTTATATTGTCAAGCCAGTTCTCGCCTCCTCCTTGCCCATCGTAATCCCTTTACAATACAGTTTGATGTATTTAGGCTAGTTAAAATGCTTCAAATGTTTCTTTGTGTGTTATCTCAGACTGACTCGATGTTTAGATCGGAGCTCTGTTCTACTTCTGTTTGACAAAGGAATGTTTGCAAATCTAAAATGTATATTTCCTACTGACACATTAGAGCAGAATATATAAATTAACCATCTTAAGTAGAGTATTGATAATAATTTTGGCCAAGATGGGATTAATGATGTCTAGAGATACCTATATGTCAGTGGTTCCCAACCCTGTTCCTGGAGGCCCCCCCAGCACTACACATTTCAGATATAAGCCTAATCAAACACATCTGATTGAACTCATCAGCTCATTAGTGGAGACTCCAAGACCTGAATTGGGTGTGTCAGAAAAGGGAGATATACAAAATGTGCAGTATTAGAGGCATCCAGGAACAGGGTCGGGAACAGCTGCTGTATGTAAGTAACAATTTCTGGATTCTAGAAGAGTCTTTCACACAGGCATATGAGAGACAGACAAGTAAGGTTATACCCACTAACTAAGACTGCAAATAAAACCTTTTCGCATCATACTATTTGAGAACCAGAATAGTCTGTCATTGCCTAAACAATTTCCTTTATAATGTAGTAATAGTATGATATGAGAAACCGGTTGTGTCACCATTCGGTTAGAGCCTTTCATTTTATATTTAAAATACTGTCTGAATCTGTCTTCTAGATCTCAATGCCGACATTCCCTGTGGTGGTGAAGATTGGACATGCCCACTATGGAATAGGAAAGGTAAGTCACATTGTTAGCCCCACTAAACTGTGAGTTCAAATACTTCACAATGTCAAAGACTAGTAGTATATGCACTGTAAAAAAAAAAGTTGATTCAACTCATTATATTTAGTGCCTTTTTTGCATGAGCTTTTATTTTAATTTAACTGACTTAATTGAATACATTTATCTCACAAATAAAACATAATCTGAACTGATTGAATGTAGTTGTAACAAATTTCAGTTTAGTTAGCTGAACTTAAATTTGGGTAAGTTATAACAACTATAAATAACTATAACACTTTAGTTTAATGATCTTTAAGGCCTGCAACAGTCACATTAGTGTTCATCAAACCTAACTTTAATTTTCAAGTAAGCCCAGCCAGTTTTGCACTGTAGAATGGTCTATTCTTGAGAGACAAGGCTACATGTGCAATAATTTGATTTGGAGGCACATACTGTAGATGTCAACATACCACAGTAATGGTGATAATCAAGAAAAATTAAGAAAAAGATGAGCTCTTAACATCAACACAACAATTAATCAACATTAATGTCAAAAAACAACAACAGCAGCACAAACAAAGTCTGCAAATAGCAAGAACACAAGCTTACAACACTAAACTCATTATTTATTCATGCTGCAATCCATGCTGGGAGCTGGCAAGTCTTTGTTTGGACAACTTTAAGCAAGTTGAGATGACAAATACACTTGCTAATTGAACTTAAGTACAAGTTGATAGAATCACAATTTTATGTTTCATTGACTGGAAAACGTAGTTGTGTAAACTCAGAAAAGCACCTTAATACAACTAGACGTGTTTGCTAGACTGTCATAACATTGGCACAAGACAACTTCCATTACTTATCCATTTTTTTCTCCACATTACAGTAATACCATTGAAACTTTTATAAAATTATGTTTGATTTGTTGATTCTCTTTGCAGATGAAAGTTGACAATCACAGTGACTTCCAAGACATTGCGAGTGTAGTGGCCATCACTCAAACCTACACAACCACAGAACCATTCATTGATGCTAAATATGACATCAGGGTGCAGAAGATCGGGTCTGACTACAAAGCTGTAGGGTTTCTTGGTTCAGGTTTGGGGAATGTACAATTAATATTAATGATTGTAATCAATGATTAATCATACGGTTTGAACGAGATACCAATACATTTTAAATTGCCCCAAAAAAGGGGTTATATAGCCCAAAAGTCTGCTTCAGATATATATAGATAATTAAACACAACGAATTATAATTAATTAGGAATATACATCACATGCAGACAGGCTGTATTAATTTTCAGAACACCTTAATGGAATTAACCCGTACCGCAACCAACCAGTTCGTCCAGCAAACCACTTTGCTCGATACTCTGGCTCAATTCTCCAGAAGGTTTATTCTTAGTATAAGCTTACTTAATCAAAGCAAGTTAACTTACTTTGATCTTATCAGCTCATAGCTTTAGATCGCACATTAAAGAGGCTTTGCTTTATGACCAACAAACACAGACAATCAAGCGTATAATTGGGTTTAATACAAGGAACTAGGATATATCACTACACGTAAACAAACATAGAACACATTTAACAACAAACATTTAACATAGAACAAACAAAGTAAAACAGTAAGGAAAATGATAGCAAACTTGTTACAACAGTTAAATCTTAAGAGCCAGCAAGGGACTTACACACTTTAACGCATTTGAATTTAGATGGGATAATACTTGCAAAATGGACCTTTGTGTCGCTGAACAAGACTGCGTGTGTGCGTGAATGTCCTCGTTGCGTCCGTGAGATGGAGGATTTCTCTTGGTGCTTCTCGCGCGTGGATCGCTCGCGGGAAGTTCAAAGCATCTTAGGAGTAACGTTTGAAACTCCTTTCACCCGGAGGATATCGGACTGTTCCAAAAACGTAGAGTGTTGAGCTTTGTCCGAAGACAAGAAAAAGACTGAGATAAACGCCAAATAAGACAAAAGACATGTCTGACGAGAGTTTGAAGAGAAGTTGAAGAAAACTTGAAGAGGTTCAGAAGAGAAAGCAAGAAAGCAAGAGGACAAGAGAGCAAGAGAGGACAAAGAGAGAGTGATTCCACACCAGATCCTGACTTTTAAGGTAGGAAGGTCACGCCTCCTTTGGGAGGAATGACCCAATGAGGCGCCTCAGTTTTGGCGCAAGATGGTTCCCTTTGTCTTGTCAAGGCTAGTCATTTGCCTAATTTATTACAGGGTCCGGATGTGGTTGGAATCACTCAAAAGATGGTAAAACATAGCAGAATACATTTTAATGTAACCTTATATATATATTCAGCTAGGGCGAGTCGTAAGGTTTAATTTGATACCAAGAAACTTGTATTTGGTACACTTAAAAGTGAATATATACTCTTAGATTCTTTATATAAGCCCTCAGAGTTTAACTACACAACTAAACAATCTTAACTAGTTTGATATAACAGTAGAAATACCCAAGCATACGGGAATAAAACATATTTCCTTAAAAATAAGCCATTTCTTGGTTTTAAATGGTATGAACGTGTGTGTGTATAGATTTTCAGTGTGTAGATGGCGATATCACGAGTGTCTCTGGAGAGGCTCTTTGGGTTGTAAAAACGTCAAGAAAGCATTCTAACTCCCAGACTTGCTGGCGCTACCTGGTGATTTAGATGGGGAGTCACAGTATGTGGGGGTTTTAGAACCCTTAGTAAAAATGTGTGCTTTGCGTTCAGAATTAATGAGTTCATGATTTTCCGTTCATACTCTACAAAGCTTATATGCAAGTACATCTGCAGCTATACAAAATCATATGTCTGTTAGTTGGTAGGCCATGATAAACTTGGTAGGCCATCTTGGTTAAGGTGATTAGGGCTGGTTATTGGACTAGACTAGACAGTATGTACAATACCTGTCAGGTTCGGTGGAGGGAGGGGAACAGACTCAGTTGCAGAGTGCAGTAAATCAGAATCAGAATGAACTTTATTGCCAAGTGTGCTCGCGTACACAGAGGATTTTTCCTGAAGTCCACTGTCATCTCCACTGACCGCACCAGACCGCCAGCTGTTCAACCTCCCATCAGTTTGCAAACTCGTCACCATTGCAGATTAGGCCAATGACCGTGGTTTAATTTGATAACTTCAGGAGCTTGACAGAGGGGTGACTTTACAGTACAGTAATTTGTGCAGGGAGAAGAGCAGTGGAGAGAGAACGTATCCCTGAGGAGGACCAGTGCTAATAGTGAGGGTCCCGGATGTGATTTTTCCCAGTCTTACTAGCTGCTGCCTATTTGTCAGTAAGCTGTTGATCCACCTACAGATTGTGGATTGTCATTTTGGTTGAGAGAAGGTCAGGCATGATGGTATTGAAGGCTGAACTGAAGTCCACAAATAGGATCCTTGCATAAGTCCCAGGTCTGTTGAGGTGTTGCAGGATATAATGCAGTCCCATGTTGACAGAATCATCCACACACCTGTTTGCTCGCTAAGTAAACTGAAGGGCGTCTAGCAGGAGTCCAGTGATGTCCTTCAGGTAGGCCAAAAACGGTCTCTCAAAAATGACTTCATGACCACAGACGTGAGAGTGACAGGTCTGTAGTCATTAAGTCCTGTGATTTTGTTTTTTTTGGGGGACGAGAATGATGGTGGAGCATTTGAAGCAGCTGGAAACTTCACACTGCTCCAGTGTTCTATTGAAGATCTGTGTGAACTTTGTACTTTCAGACAAGCAGGTGAGACACCGTCTGGGCCTGAATATGAAAACAAACACACAAACAAATAAAAACTAACCCGAAGGGCAAAAATCACACTCCGAAGCGACAAACTCAGTGAGTGCTGAACTGGTGTAGTGAGCCTCACAGGCTATGGTTCTTGACCCAAACTGGAACCAACAGGAAACAAGAGTCCGACTTGTCGAGGGCCAACTGAAACAGGAACCGACAGACAGACACCTGAACAGGGAAAACCATGATACATTTCATGGGACTATCCACAACATGAGTGTCAGGATCCAGCCAAAAAAAGATAACAGAAGTGGCAGGATTCCTGCTGCAATCAGGAAATCGCAGATAAAGTCCCTCACTGTCTTATGGAACCCTGCCTGGTGGCAGGTGGGAAGAGGAAGATGCCCATTATCTCTGGATTAGTACTGGTCAGTTCATTCTGTCAGGTTCTGCAAAGGGAGGAGAACAGACTCCAATACAGAGTGCAGTAAATGGGCTTTCAAAAAACAAACAAAAACTATCCCAAAGGGGAAAAATCATAGTGCAAAGTTACAAACTCAGTGATGGCTGGAATGGTGTAGACTTGACAGAGACCTGAACAGTGAAATCCACTATGCATTTCACTGGACTATCCACAACATGAGTGTCAGGATCCAGCCACAAAAACTATAAACAAGACCAACAGAAGTGGCAGGATCCTAACAATACCATGTAAAGGTAAAAATATGTCAACCAGATATTTTGCCCTAGTATACTGTGGTAAATATATTTGCACAGCTGTCAGTGGGCAAGACTGCTTTATGTTATTTACACACAAGAGTTGCAGAGAGGCATGGATTAATGGTGCTTACATGCTGGAGCAACCTCTGATGGATGTAAATGAATGCGTAAGATCCATTTCTCAAATTCATTGGTCAATGGATGTATATACGTCATATACGAGTATACGTGTGTGTATAAGAGTACTTTTGAGCATCCGTAAAAAATTTTGGTTGCAGTGTCAATGTCAATTTCACAAGATGTGATTTCTGTTGCAGTTTTGATTGTTTGATCTGGATGTTTTATTTTTTATTTTTTTATTTTTTTATTGTGATTGTACCCAAATTTATAATTGCAACAGATTTACAAACAAGTAACTTCAAAACATTGCTTACTGTATGTTTTGCCATTTCTATTCAAGCATTCTTCTGTATATTCTAATATAAAACAAACTCCACATGTATGAGATGTATGATAAATTATTTCAGTCTGCACGAGAACGTCCATCTCTGGCAACTGGAAATCAAACACTGGTTCTGCCATGCTGGAACAAGTAGCCATGACTGACAAGTGAGTGATTGTTGCTACCAGATGGGCTGGTTTGAGTATTTCTGTGACTGCTGATTTTCACACACATCAGTCTCTAGAATTAACTCAGAATTAGGATGGGCATTCATCAATAATTTGGTATTCTAATATTTAAGCTCTTAAAAAACTAATATTCGAATATTCTGTTATTTAAATTAAGGTAATTGATGAGAGAGATGTTGTAAATATGAAAATATTTAAACAAGCATTGGATTCGAATTCATAACTCCAGGGGTGGTAGTCAGAGTCAATACTCGCTGAGCTACCCAGGCCCCTTGGCAGACATTTTTAATTAAAGCTACTATAAATTATATCAGGGTATAATATTAATTTTAGTATTATTATAATTATTAGTAATAGTATGTGTGCTCTCTGGGACCACCCATTTTATTGGGTCTCGTGATATACATGAACTCTACTATACTAACTCAGTAAGCTAACTTACTGTATATTACAAATAAATATGATCAAACATATTTATTTATTTTAAATAATTATAACTTCACGTTGGGGGTCTGAGGGACCTTTTCTACAAAAAAATATATATATATTTCATACAGTTCATCAGTCGTGTGCAATTGGATATGAATATTAAAAGACAAGATCAACAGCTTGTTTTTAAGCTGAATGACAGCAGTCCAGTTTTTGTGTTTGAATATATTTTTTACATTCAGAATGCATACCTATGTATGGGACATAGGAGGCCTTTTAATATTAAAATTAAATAAAAAGTATAAAAAATACTGTATGGTATCAAATGTATAAAATTTAAGTCTGAATGGACCATTTTTATATATTCCTTAAAGTGACAATCTACTAACACAAACAAACATTTTACTTAACAGTGCAGCATAAAAATTCTGTTTGCTATATATATATATTGTCACGAACCCCGCTCCTCTGCTTCTCCCCGCATCATCTAGCACACACACGCACACTCCCTCACTCCGCCCCCTCGAGCTTTTCACGCTCTTTTTGCTCGCTCTTTTTGCTCGCTCGAGCCCTCACGCCCACTTTGCTCCTTCTCGCTCACATGCTCGTAGGCAATCTCCCTTCCTCGAGTTTCTCACGCGCTTCCAATCCTCCTGCACATTAGTTTCACCTGCACTCGTCTCAATCACCCCTTTATTCGTTACACCTGCACCGCTCGTTAGTTCCCCTATTTATATCACAGCACATTCGTTTCACACCCATTGGTTATTGTATTTAGATTCCCGTGTCTTTGCCCCCCGCTAATCTCGTCTAGTTTTGACCCCCCCTTTGATTCGTTACCCCTTAGCTTGCCAGCTCTCTTGTTCCCCTAGCTCCCCTGTTTAGTCCTTCCCGCTACTCACTTTGATTCCCCGGCTTTTGACCCTACGCTTCCCTCGACGACGATTCTCCCTCTGGATTTGCCCTTTGTATTTTTGCCTGCTTTGCTTTTATTTAATAAAGCAGTTTTTTCCCGACATTGTGACTGTCTCAACTTGTGTTCGCTACAAAATAACCAACCTCACCGTTGACAGTCACAATGCCCAGCGCTAAGGATCCACGCAGCTCACTAGAGCGGAGAAGCACGTCACATTCGGCGCGAGGAGCTACAGTGTGGAGAGATGACCACGCGCTCACGGCCCAGGGGCAGCAGGTATGCGCTATTTCTGATTTGTTTCACCCTATTTCACCTGTGTCTGCCCCTGAGCCCGTTTATGCCTCCAGTGCATTTCTGAGCGCCGTGCACTCTCCACCCCCGGAGAGGTTTTATGGCTCTTCGGACGCTGACCAAGGGTTTTTTATCGCGAGGCAGCGGTTGTGTAACTCATAACCCCGCCCTCGACATTATGGAGCCAGCAGCCTGACTCGTGGGGTTGCGTCAGGGGAGTCAACCCTTGGAGGTTTATGTTGTGGATTTTTGTGCCCTGGCCAACCAGGTGAATTTTAATGAGGTGGCTCTGAAAACCATTTTTCAACATGGACTGAATGAGCCAGCCTCATCATTCATGCCTGGTGGTCGCTGCTCCCTTAACCTGGCTCAGTTTATTGACCTCGCCCTACTGTACACTGGTTCCTCGTTTACTGTAGGGGAGGCAGACACTGAACCAGCATTCCCTACCACGGCCCCCGTCTTGAAGCCTACCACGGCCCCCGTCTTGAAGCCTGACACAGCCCCCGTCTTGAAGCCTGACACGGCCCCTGTCTTGAAGCCAGACACGGCCCCAGTCCCAAGGCCTGTCACGGCCCCAGCCTCGAAGCCTGGCACGGCCAGCGAGTCAACGCCCATGCCTGCCACGGCCAACGAGCCAGCGCCCACGGCCAACGAGCCAGCGCCCATGTCCGCCACGGTCAGCGAGCCAGCGCCTGTAGCCTCGACCGCCCCAGAGCCAGCGCCTGTAGCCTCGACCGTCCCCATGGCCACGTCCCCTGTTGGCCGAAGACGTAAGAGAAGGAAGAGGGCCCCTTCTCCCCAGTCTCGTCTTGTGCTCAAGACCGCAGAGGTTCCCTCAGAGTCTTCCACAGCTCTACCGACCTCTGCTCTGCCCCCAGAGTCTTCCACGGCTCTGCCGGGTTCTGCTCCGCCCCCAGAGTCTTCCACGGCTCTGCCGGGTTCTGCTCCGCCCCAGAGTCTTCCACGGCTCTGCCGGGTTCTGCTCCGCCCCCAGAGTCTTCCACGGCTCTGCCGGGTTCTGCTCCGCCCCCAGAGTCTTCCAAGGCTCTGCCAGCCTCTGCTCGCCCCCTCAAGCCTCTCACGGCTTCGCCTCACGAGTCTTTCATGGCTCCACCCCTCAAGCCTCTCACGGCTTTGCCTCTCGAGTCTCTCAGGGCTCCTCCCCCTCCTTCCAAGCCTCTCAGGGATTCTCCTCTAGAGTCTTTCATGGCTCCATCCCTCAAGCCTCTCACGGCTTCACCTCTCGAGTCTTTCAGGGCTCCTCCTCCCCTCGAGCCTCTCAGGGCTCCACCCCTCGAGTCTTTCATGGCTCCACCCCTCAAGCCTCTCACAGCTTCGCCTCTCGAGTCTCTCAGGGCTCCTCCCCCTCTCAAGCCTCCTAGGGCTTCTCCTCACGAGTCTTTCATGGCTCCAGCCCTCAAGCCTCTCACGGCTTCGCCTCTCGAGTCTCTCAGGGCTCCTCCCCCTCTCAAGCCTCTCAGGGCTTCCCCTCTCGAGTCTTTCAGGGCTCCTCCTCCCCTCAAGCCTCCCAGGGCTTCTCCTCACGAAGTCTTTCATGGCTCCACCCCTCAAGCCTCTCACGGCTTTGCCTCTCGAGTCTCTCAGGGCTCCTCCCCCTCTCAAGCCTCTCAGGGCTTCCCCTCTCGAGTCTTTCAGGGCTCCTCCTCCCCTCGAGCCTCTCAGGGCTCCGTCCCTCGAGTCTTTCATGGCTCCACCCCTCAAGCCTCTCACGGCTTCGCCTCTCGAGTCTCTCAGGGCTCCTCCCCCTCTCAAGCCTCTCAGGGCTTCCCCTTTCGAGTCTCTCAGGGCTTCTCCTCTCGAGTCTTTCAGGGCTCCACCCCCTTCCAAGCCTCTCAGGGCTTTGTCTCTCGATTCTTTCATGGCTCCCCCCCTCGAGCCTCTCGAGCCTTCCAGGGCCCCACCTCTAGAGCCTCTCGAGTCTTCCACGACCTTTTTCCCCGAGCCTCTCACGGCTCTACTCCCAGAGACTCCCGAGCTTCCTACGGCTCCGCCTCTCGAGCCTCCTACGGCTCCGCCTCCCGGGCCTCCTATGGCTCCCCCTCCAGAGCCTCCCATGGCTCCACCTCCCGAGCCTCTCACGGCTCTGCTCCCAAAGACTCCAGAGCTTTCTACAGCTCCGCCTCTCGGGCCTCCTACGGCTCCCCCTCCAGAGCCTCCCACGGCTCCACCTCCCAAGCCTCTCACGGCTCTGATCCCAAAGACTCCAGAGCTTTCTAGAGCTCCGCCCCTCGAGCCTGCTACGGCTCTACCCCCCGAGACTACAGAGCCTGCCAGGTCGTCGCCTCGGGGACCTCCCACGGCACCACCTCCCTTGGCTCCACCTCCAGAGCCTTCCAGGCCTACTTCGCTAGAACCTCCCACGGCGCCACCGTCATCGTCTCCACCTCCTGAGCCTTCCAGGCCTTCGCCCCTAAAGCCTCCTTCGGCTCCACCTCCAGAGCCTTCCAGGCCTACCTCGCTAGAGCCGCCCACGGCGCCACCGTCATCGGCTCCACCTCCTGAGTCTTCCAGGCCTTCACCCCTAAAGCCTCCTTCGGCTCCACCTCTAGAGCCTTCCAGGCCTCTGCCTCTAGAGCCTCCTGCGGCACCACCTCCCTCTGCCCTGTCTCTTGGGCTCCCCATGGCGCCGCCTCCTCAGCCTCTCAGTACCCCGCCTGCTGAGTCTCTCACGGCTCCGTCTTCCAAGGCTCCGTCTCCCAAGTCCTCCACGGCTCCGCCTTTCACGGCTCTTCCCTGGCCCCCTGACCCTGTCCGGTGGCCCCCTGACACTCTCCCTGTCCTGTGGCCTCTTCCCTGGCCTCCTGACCCTGTTCCTCTCCGGTGGTCACCTTCCAGACCCCCGGACCCAGTCCCTGTCCTCCAGTCGCCTTCTAGACCCCCTGACCCAGTCTCTGCCCTATGGCTGCCCCCTAGATCTCCCGACCACCCGCCTGTCCATGTTCCCCCTGACCTTACCTTGAACTGCCCATGGACTGTCTCACTTCCCTTTGTCTGTCCCCCGATCATCCTGCACCGCCTCCCGCGGCCGTCAGGAGCCGTCCTATTCAGAGGGGGGAGTACTGTCACGAACCCCGCTCCTCTGCTTCTCCCCGCATCATCTAGCACACACATGCACACTCCCTCACTCCGCCCCCTCGAGCTTTTCACGCTCTTTTTGCTCGCTCGAGCCCTCACGCCCACTTTGCTGCTTCTCGCTCACATGCTCGTAGGCAATCTCCCTTCCTCGAGTTTCTCACGCGCTTCCAATTCTCCTGCACATTAGTTTCACCTGCACTCGTCTCAATCACCCCTTTATTCGTTACACCTGCACCGCTCGTTAGTTCCCCTATTTATATCACAGCACATTCGTTTCACACCCGTTGGTTATTGTATTTAGATTCCCGTGTCTTTGCCCCCCGCTAGTCTCGTCTAGTTTTGACTCCCCTGTGATTCGTTACCCCTTAGCTTGCCAGCTCTCTTGTTCCCCTAGCTCCCCTGTTTAGTCCTTCCCGCTACTCACTTTGATTCCCTGGCTTTTGACCCTACGCTTCCCTCGACGACGATTCTCCCTCTGGATTTGCCCTTTGTACTTTTGCCTGCTTTGCTTTTATTTAATAAAGCAGTTTTTTCCCGACATTGTGACTGTCTCAACTTGTGTTCGCTACATATATATATATATATATATATATATATATATATATAGGCTGTAGGTATAAATAGGCTGACTATGAAATAATAGAAACATTCTCAACAGCAGAGAACTCTACTAGGAAACTAGTAATTTCAAAGTTTTGGTTGTCTTTATTTGCCATCCATGCCAGAGATGATGATATCTTTGATTTAATTTTCACTAAATTAGAAATAAAAATCAGTTTGTTTATTATGAAAGGCTTGTAACATACTGATTAATGAAGCTAAGTTTAGATGGGGGAAAAACTTTATAGGCACCACGTTAACTGTCCTGTCACAAACCTGATTAGGTGAACCATCAGAGTCATATATCAGACATATGAAGATAGTTTCACTTTGCTTCATTCTTGTTTTCTGCAATGTGTTTAAGTGAAAGATCTACTATCCATCTATATTGCTGCTCACCGTGTCTACGCTACTGCAACTCTACTTATCAGGGTGGCACCTTATGTCTATAGCAGGGAGAGAGAGGCAACGCGCGGGGAGCACGAATGAACCACGTTCGGCGGTAGAGAAAAATATGAATTAGTGTGGCGTGATGTGGCGTTCACACATTACTCCCTTAAATTGTAGAAACGGTAAGATGGGGCAACCGTTGTCATGCTGCCTTGTTAATTGGTGACCACTGATCTATGCAATCACTTCATTAAATATGTGTATAGTCAAACATAGTAAGAGAGACTATTTATTCCCTTAAATGCTCATTAAATTAGTCTACCTGTTATTCAAGATCCAAATGCGCAGGTTTATTACAAGTTTAGCAATTCAAATATATAATATATTATATAATCCGAAAACCATTGTCCAGCAGTTCAATCATAAATGGTTCTATAATATGATATTCAATAACATGAAGGAAACAAAGAACATTCTTGCCAGTTCCAATAATGCTGGTGATGATCAAGATTTTGAACAGGGTGCTTCTTAGCCAATTCATTTTATAACTGGTAAAGGATGGGTAAGTTGCTCTCTGGGAGCTTTTTAGAACTGGGCATCTGAAAACACTGGTGGATGTTTAATCTTAGCATGTAGGCCCAATGGCATGTGGTCTTATGTCCTGCAGATACAAGCTGTGGGTGGATGCCTGTGCAGATGTGTTTGGAGGTATGGAGATCTGTGCCGTTAAAGCCATACATGGAAAGGATGGAAAGGATTACATCACTGAGGTGAGAGATTAGCAATACCAGACTTTAAAACAGACATCATTGAAAAAGAAAAATAAGTCAATTCATTGTGTAATCCTCATCATTTCAGGTATTATTACTGATTTGTAGATACTGTGTTTTTAAGCATAGTGTATATAGAGTATGTATAACTGACATAAGTGATGTTCTTGAAAACAAATTGTAATCATTTTCACAATACATTTCCACAATAATAGTTAAGTTTCACTGTCTGTTTTGTTTGATTGTGGCTAAAAATCTGAGTTGGTAACTGAACTGATTCTGTAAGAAATGTGGCAATGACAAGTTTAATTGACTTTATGTGCAAATCTATATTTACATTTACATTTATGCATTTGGCAGACGCTTTTATCCAAAGCGACTTACAGTGCCCTTATTACAGGGACAATCCCCCCAGAGCAACCTGGAGTTAAGTGCCTTACTCAAGGACACAATGGTGGTGGCCGTGGGGATCGAACCAGCGACCTTCTGATTAACAGTTATGTGCTATAGCCCACTACGCCACCACCACTCCATAATACTCCATTTATGCATATCAGTGCTTTTGCAAATAAAAGTGAAAAATATAGCATCACTAAACTAGTTTGTTTAAGTAATGCAGTAGGTTTTTTTTTCAATGTGATTGTGTCCGTAGAAGACAGCCTTTTGAGCACTATTGGAGCTGTTTCAATTGGAGTCTATGGCAGAAAACCTACTAATCAAATCAATGGCGCAATGTATATATGTTATTGGACAAGAGGCTCTTAATGCGTCATTTTGGGTCCCACCCAGACACCATGCTTCTCTGGTAGTTTATAGGAGCTTCATTAATGCTACTTGCATTGGATCTGCATCCGATTGCCTACTAGATATTGTTTTTTCAACCAATGCATTTTTGTCTGGCCTGGAATGGCGATTATCATATGCACAGTAAATGGAGTTTTCAGTGTGGATGAGCAGCTTTTGATAAACGCTTGAAAATCTAATTATATTAATGATTAATAAGGACATAGACTTTAGATTTTGAGATCTTGAGTCAGACATTGCAGTAGTTCAAGTCAAGTCAAGTCAAGTGGTTTTTATTGTCGTTCAACCACATACAGTTAGTACAGTACACAGTGAAACGAGACAACGTTCCTCCAGGACCATGGTCCTACATAAAACAACATAGGACAAACACAGAACCACATGAGACTACACAGACTAAATAACATACCTTCTCCTAAAAAACAAAAAACAAAAAAACAATTCACTCAAGGACTTTTTAAGTTTTAAAGGCACATTTCTTCTAATTACTTGCTAATATCAATTGTGGAGGTGGCGTAGTGGGCTAAACTACATAACTGGTAATCAGAAGGTCGCTGGTTCGAACCCCACAGCCACCACCATTGTGTCCTTGAGCAAGGCACTTAACTCCAGGTTGCTCCAGGGTGATTGTCCCAGAAATAAGTGCACTGTAAATTGCTTTGGATTAACGCGTCTGCCAAATGCATAAATGTAAGAGTTCGGGGCTTCATAAATGTGCATGTAATCCACATATATTCAGCAGTAAATACCAAACTTAGCCAAAAAAATAAATACATTGGAATTACAATTAATATAAAGTATGTCAAAAATATAAGATGAAAGCGCAGTGAATACAGCTAAATGTATATGTTTGTTTTGTTCCATTTAATGTTACGGAATTTAAGAATGTGCTCTTTCTCATTTTATGATTACATGTAATATTTACCTTAAAATTATGTGAGATTCTAAGGTATAAATAATTTATAATTAAATAATAATGGATTAAAGTAATATTATGGATTTAATTCGGTAAGTATTGAATAAGTTAAGACCCAGTGACAAAATTTGTGGCATAATGACTCGTCCATCCTTTTCTTAAAAAAAAACAAACAAAAAAAGAAGCAAAAATCAAGATTACAGTGAGGCACTTACAATGGAAGTAAATGGGGCCAATTTTTGGAGGGTTTAAATGTAGAAATACGAAGCTAATAATTTTATAAAAACACTAATGGCCCTTACATAGTCAACGCGAGTAAGCAACGCGAGTGACGCGAGCGACGTGCTCCCTTTCATAGTCCGCAAGCAGACGCACGTGTCACGGGCGATGCGTGAAATGCAATACACCGCTCCCGCAACAGGGGGTAGTAGAGTCTGGTGATATTAGTAGAGTCGGGTCACGTCATATTCAGACCAAAATGGCAACTGAAGACTGGCAACTGACTTTTTGTGCGCCCTAGTAAACTTGTCACGGTGCTTTTTCCAGTCCGTTTTCACATTCTCTACGGTCTTTCCCATCGCGGTTGCAACCTCCCTCCAGGCATTTTCCAACGCTATTTTATTGGAGTGTAATTGCGACGAACTGTGGATAAATGTGGATGTATGCGTATAAGCTCGCATAATTTTCCCTCTTCGCCCGCCATTGTAATCAAATCTTCTTCTGTAAACATAATATACTTGAATTAATGTACAATACTTGCAATGTCGCCCCCACCGACACCGCGTAGTATTGCGCGCATCGGTGCGTCGCGTATCAAAAACTAGGACGACACATTTGGCTACGCATCGACGCATAATGGCGGCCGAAGCGTAGCGTTTCAGACGCGTACACGTACCGATGCGTTGACTATGAAAGGGCCCTTAGGTGTCAAGTCAGCTAAAATTAGCCACTTTTTGGTTAATCGTCAAAACCCTATCAAATTAAGTGGTCATAAATTCAAATCATGTTTATTTTTGCTGTTTCAGGTCTCCTTTATAATTCTATATACATTGTGTTATAAAAACTTTTTTTTGTGTTTTTGTTTCACAGCAATTAATTTGTCAAAAGTCACCCAAAAAGACAACCAAACCATTATCATGTCAAATGGACTGCTTTATCAGGTTAAATGGACCAGAAAATGTCAAACTTAACATGTCAATGAATCAATGAACAAGTCAATTAATTTTAAAACAAAATGACATGACAAAGGTATAGTAGGATATTGAATGTGTGTGTGTGTGTGTGTGTGTGTGTGTGTGTGTGTGTGTGTGTGTGTGTGTGTGTTTATCTCTTGGTGGGGACCTAATGTCCCCATAAGGATAGTAAAACACGAAAGTTTTGATATTGTGGGGAGATTTTGTCAGTCCCCATGAGGAAAACAGCTTATAAATTATACTAAATTATGTTTTTTGAAAATGTAAAAATGCAGAAAGTTTTCTGTGAGGGTTAGGTTTAGGGGATAGAATATATAGTTTGTACAGTATAAAAACCATTATGTCTATGGAAAGTCCCCATAAAATATGGAAACCCAACAACACCCCTTACCATTCTTTTTTAAAAGACAGTCTCCCTTTGAAGTCTTGCCTGCCCACCTTAGCAGCCTTAAACCAATCAGTTCAATTTTAACATCAAGCACCACTGTGGCAACAGATCACACCATTTTAATTTTTGTAGGGGGGAATTATAAAAGAGCAGACATGCTCTAACCTTAAATGGCCTATTTTACCTGATGGCCCACTTTAGCTGATATCACCCGTATATAAATGTTTCTGTTAAAACTTGTGTATTATTAAGAGCCTTAAAGTTGTTTAAAATGTTGTGTTTACAGTCGTTTTAGAGATTTAGGATTTACAGCATTACATTTTAATAGCCGAGACTGATTGTGTTCATTGTGAGTGCATGAAATGCAAGATGCTTGAGTCAGTTTAGACCTTGCAGCCAATGTCCATCTGTTTGTCTGGTTCATGTTTGCAGACTTGAAAGACATGTACTTTCGTGTAAAAATTGATTTCACGTAGACTCGCCTTTGATGGTGCAGCATTTCAATTCAAGGTCCTTCCTTTCTGCCTGTCCCTAACTCCTCACACCTATACCACATGTGTTGGCTTGGGCTGAGCTGCGTCAACGTCCTGGACTACCTCAAAGATTGGCTGATGTTGGCACAATCGGAGAAGTTGGCGTGCTAGCCATGCCGATTGCTGTCACCCCTCCGGGATGGCTGCACATTAAGCCTCTCCAGAGTTGGGTCAACTCAAGGGTGCCTCTTTGCATGTGGTGCAATCACTCACTTCCCTCCTATCAGAGGGCTATTGCGCTGGGCCAAGTGGTCAGAAGCAAAGTTGTCTCGACAGACACGTCCAACTCAGGCTGGGGTGCCCTATGCGGTGGTCATCCGTGAACATAGAACATAGAGTATTTCACTTGAAGTTTAATAAAAGCACACTGTCAAACTAAATACGTCTTTATTGTGTGTAATTTTGCTAGAAAGAAAGAACAAATAAGTCTTATAAGTGCATAGCATCTACTCATTTTCCAGTTGCTCACTTTTGTTATTAATCAATAATGTATTCATTTCTCTACACCAAGGTTCGTGAAAAACGGGAGAATTTGCTGTTGGTTGTGCCGTAGTGGCCCAACCGCTCTTGATTTCCAGAGCTAAGGCCATCTCACCCTACTTCTGTTCTTAGCGCTGGTGTAACAAGTGCTAACGGGTCCACATTTGACCCATTAGATGTGGTAAGCCTATGCATACTCTCGCTGCAGACTGTGCTGCTGCTTGCATTGGCTTCAGGGAAGTGTGTAGGGGGCCTTCAGGCAAGCTTTTTCTCCTCAGTTTGATTTGGAAAAAGGCTTAGAGCAGGGGTAGTCAATAGGCGGCCCACGGGTCAATTCCGGACCGCCAGATGCTTTTGAATGGACCGCAGAATCGTTTTGTTTACTTAATATTCTAATATTGAAATTTTGTATTATTATTTCTACCCTCTCATTCACTCACAATGCCATCTCTGATCGAGTGTATTGTTAATTTGAACTATCGTCAGTTTCCACAAATAAAAAAAAAATGAACGAGAGCTTTTTTTATACACCTTCGCTCGTGTGCACTACGCTCGTGCGCACTTTTGAATGCTGTTTTCCCACCTCCAGTGCTTTCGATGTCAAGTTAACATCAGTGTGTTTAAACAAGGTAGCAAAAAAAAAGGAAAGTTGATACTGAAAATCATTCATTTAAAGAAGAGTGGACCGATGCTTATTGCTTTGTTTTGCCACAGCGACCAAATGCTCGACCGGTATGTTTAGAGGCTGTTGCTGTTATTAAAAGTGGGAATATCAAACGGCACTATGAAACCAAGCACATAGATTTTGACCACAAATATCCACTGGGCTCTCGTTTAAGATCAGACAAGATAACTTCATTAAAAAATGGATATTGTCATAGCAAAAATATTATTTCAAAGGGTAATTGTGCTCAGGAAAAGGCAACTAAAGCTTTACTGAGGTGTGTGTGGGTTATGGCAAAACACACGAAACCTTTTACCGATGCGGACATGGTTAAGCAATGTACGATTTTTATAGCTGAAACCCTTTTAGAGGAGGAGAAAGACATTGTTGAAGCCTTCAGACAACTACCACTCTCAGATACAACAGCTATTAGGCATGCTGAGATCATGGCACAAGACATTTTTAAGCAGTTAAGTGAGAAATTGATGTATGTCCGTTTTTTTGATGGAGAGAAATTTGTGGAGGATTTGTTGTCGCTAATACTGCATAAAAATCGCACGACCGGTGAGGATTTGTTTAATTCTGTTCAGACATTTTGTCTAATGAAGGTTTTAACATGAATCACATTGTGTCAATTACAACAGATGACGCTCCTGCCATGATCAGTACTCACCGAGGTCTTGTGAAACGTCTGCAAGACCTGAACCCCAATTTGATTTCCTATCACTGTGCAATCCAAAAAAACTGCACTTTGTGCAAAGCTCAGCGATGAGTATTCTAATGTAATGGCAATGGTAATAAAACTTGTCAACTTCCTTCGGACAAAGTCAGTACTGCAACACAGGCAGTTCAAAAGTTTTCTTTCAGAAGTGTCTGCCGATTACGATGACCTCTTGGTCCATAATGATATCCGCTGGCTGAGCAGAGAGCAAGTACTAAGGAGGCTGTGGGAAATTTGAGTTCATGTGGAAGAATATCTGCATACAATTCCAGATGATGACTTCTCTGGACAGGCTCCTTCAAAACTTCCAGCACAGGTTCCAAGAATTTGAAAGTGTTAAAGATGTCTTCCTGTTTGTAAAGAACCCATTCATGGTGAAAGCAAATGGCACTTGGTGCAATCAAGCAAAAGCCTCCTTTCCGGATGTTGAAAAGCCAAATCTACAGCTGGAGCTTATTGATTTACAATCTGATGAAGTGCTTAAGATGCGGCACACTGAAACTACATGTGAAACTTTTTGGACAACCCTTGTGCTGGACTCCAAGTATCCACACTTGAGGAAGGTGGCATTTAACATCTTGACTATGTTTGGCTCGACATATATGTGTGAGCCTGCATTCTCAAAAATTAACAACATTAAATTGCGTAATCGCTCCGTTTTGCCTGATAATCATCTGTGACACTGCCTCTGTGTTGCCTTGACTGAACTCACTCCAAACTTCAAGGTCCTTGTCCAACAGAGGACCTGTCATTTTTCCCACTGATGGTGAGTATTATAATTCTACATTATTCACATATATTTTACTTCAAATTGTATTGCTGTATAAAATTACATTTTCAGTAGTGATACCTTACAATAGTTAACAGGTATTTCACAATCATTATTCATGATTCTTTTGCTTAAAACGTGTGTGGGTGTGTATTTGTTATCGGAAAGACGCTTTGTAGATGATCTATGCCTACTATAATTTTATTTAACAAAACCAAAATTAATACTCTTTGTATACTCTATTTCAAAACTTAAAACAGTTATCTGAAAGTGCTTTAATGCTTATATTGATATCCGTTTGACATTTTATTTATGCACTTTCTCAAAATCTTAATTTAATTTATAAAAAAAAAAAAAATTTATGGACTAAAAATATAAACTATGGGTTATATTACTAATTCACAGCATTTTATGTGTTTGTTGGCCAGGGGCACTTGCAGCATGGAAAATGTTTTCGGACCTTGAATTTCGGATGAGTCTGGACCTTTAGTGGAGCGGCTAAGTGCTTATGTTTGGCAGAATCGTTCAGTTTATGATACAAGCGTGAAAATTGGCATGAGCAGTCTCCATGGGTCACTTGACAAGAAAATTGTCCGAGCCACTTGAAATTTCAAGATGGCGGCCATTTTTCAAGATGGCCGACACCTTAGTGGAGCAGTTAAGTGATTGTGGCAGCGGGGGCGTGGTCAAGCGCCCGTCTGGGAGAGAAAAGCCAATGTGACAACCACCAAAGGAAGGGACGGAAATAGGTGTCAGCTTAAGGGGTAAGCTTTTTATTTCTCTTGTTCACTATACACAATATCGGTGTTGTGGGGTTTTTTCCTTGGACGGGTTGTCGCGCCCCATGCTCCGTCACTGCTGCCCTTTTATGCCGCTCTCCTCATGTTACTGAAATTAGACACAGGTGTTAGTCATCATTTTAGCTCAGGTGTGAGCACCCTTACCGCTTTTCTCTCCCGGACGGGCGCTTGACCACGCCCCCGCTGCCACAGTGATATAGTGGTTTATTTGGTGATACAAGCATGAAAATTGGCATGAGCAGTCTCTGATGGGCACATTCATTGACTCTTTCATTAAGTTTCATCGTCATTGCTTCTCGTAAGGGGGACATTGCACTCTCATCTTCACATATAAAGCACAAAGCTTTCGAGGGCTGGGATCCTCTTGGCCTCTTGACATGGATATCTTTGGTATCTTCAGTGTCTTTAGCAGCAGTAGATGCTCTCTATTGGGCCCTTTCCAGCTTTGTGTTATTGAACATAAGTTTACAGCTTGAATTATATTTTGCTCTGTTTCTTGTCAATGTGTTTTCTATGCCATCACCTTCATCTTGTCGGGTTGGACTAAGTAAGATAGGCAGAGCATTGATCTTATGAAATAATGGAATATTTCTTGCAGTGGTATCATAACCAGTACGATCGTGCTCTCTGTTGAATAAACTCGGATGAATGAGTTTTTCCTTTGTGTCCTGCTGACAAATCATCTGTCCCAGTTAGTTTTCTCAACTGTTATGATGGCTTCTGCCATGTCTGCAGCAAATGTATAGGCAGAGGCCGAGGGTTTATCCTTTTACCACCTTTTACCAAGCACTTTGATGTATGAGATACAGCTAAGTTCATGCCTTAACCCTACACTTAGTCCGATCGTTCATCCAATGCCATTTTTTATCCCGTGCGATCTGTACACCATCCGGTTAACTAAAACCCCATTAACCTTGGCTCGGCTCTCCCATGCTGGCACAACCTGTCAATTCAGGTGCGGCTATCTAACTGTTTTGGGGTAGATTAGACAGCATTTGGGATACTAACTTTACAATTAGCTGACATTGAACCCCACTCTGAGTTTAACAGCAGTGATATATCACCAGTGTGCCCTGGTAGTGCAGATATTCACTCTTGTCTAATCTATCTATAATCAACAAATCAACACAACTGTATTTTGATGCGTTAAAAGTTGTTCTTTAGAATAATCTAAAACATAAAATAAAATGACACCAAATCGTCCTTAATAATAAAAAAAACCAATATATTTCTATCGGAAAATTGATCTTTTGAGGATCCAGGTGTCGGCCATCTTGAAAAATGGCCGCCATCTTGAAATTTCAAGTGGCTCGGACAATTTTCTTGTCAAGTGACCCATGGAGACTACTCATGCCAATTTTCACGCTTGTATCATAAACTGAACGATTATATCACTTAGCCGCTCCACTACTTGACCATACCTTGACTATAGAAATGTGGACCTTGACAAAAAATTATTGACTACCCCTGGCTTAGAGACTGCACATAGTTTGTCCAGTGAGGGCATTGTGTGCGTATATTGATCACACTTGTCAAATCAGGCAGTCTGAACTGTTCTTTGTCTGCTTTCAAGACTGCACAAAAGGTTTGGCCGTCTCCAAACTTTGCTCTCACTGGGCCCTTGCACTCATTTAAAACTCACAAGGGAGTTTATTTAGTTTTAAAGCTCATTCTACCAGAATGAGCTTCCTCATGTGTTTGGGCAAATGGTGTATCCCTGGCGGCAAGCTGTGCATTCTCTAACACCTTTGCTAGGTTCTGCAACCTTGATGTTTTGTCCTTCTCTTCCCAGATTCTAACTGCAACGAAGGACTTCCAGTGTTTCACTAACCTGGCTGGCAGTGCTGGGTAGTAACGGATTACATGTAATATTGATTATGTAATCAGATTACAAAAATATTTGTAATTGGATTGAATTACATTTTAAAATACTTGTAATCAATCTAGTTACTTCTTCAGATTACATGATTACATATTAACAAGGCAACAGTGGTAAATTGTTAATCATTAATTGATCATTTTCATATCAATATTATCATATTCTTACCTCAAAGCACAATAGTCTCACAGATGAAAATTTTGAGCATGTGCTCCTTTGACGTTACAACAGTAATATGTGCACCTCAGCTAAGGAACAGGTGATTGACTATTACTAAATATTAAGGGTTAAATGTGTCAGAGTTTTGAGCTGTTAGCTTTGACCCAGCAGTGTCATTGCTGTTCATTTCAGGTTCATTATTATTTGTTCATGTTATGTTTTATGCACTTAAAATGAACTAGATAGATATGTTTTTAGCTGACACATTGAAATTAATTGCTTCAAAATATCTAGTGGATGCTATCTCTAAGGGTGTGTTCACACTAGGCAGGTTTGGTTCTATTAAAACGAACTCTGATTTATATATGAACGCAACATGGACAGATAATATGATGTGATGCCACAGATGCGACCCTAAAATCACGTGATTTGAAAATGTAGAGCGGTAAGAGCGGTGTACGCTACACAAAACAAAATGAGCAGAGGCCAAACATGGAGCAATAAATAGGTCCTTATTAACATTTGGTCCGACGAGCATATTTCCAGTATACTAAAAAAAAAACGCACAAAAATGCTCAAGTGTTCAACATTTTCAGTGATATGTTAAGGGAAAGTGGTTTCAAAAGGAGTGTGGAACAGTGTTGCATAAAAATGAAGAAGTTCTGTCAACAGTACATAAAAGTGCGTGATGCTCTGCGTCAAAGTGGCAGCTCTGGTGAAGAAAAGGATACATTTGTATGGTATGAAGATATGGATAAAATTATTGGCACACATCCGACTTCCATCCCTGTAAATGTCATCGAATCATCTGAAGAGTCCACCGAAACCACTACAGCAGAAATGGACAAAATCTTGGAATTGAACGACATGCAGAAATCATCTAATGCTGACAATGAAGACTCAGGTGAGCATTCAAACCAGTTGCCGATTGTTAGCTAATCAAACAATATGATTTTATCAATATGGTTTGGCAATCGGTATCAGCCCATTATTACGAGAATTTGGTTACTAATATTAGGTGGCAGGTGCGCAGAGGTTGAGTAACGGTACACTTCCCCAGGTCAAAAATATATTTTATATATGTTTTTACTGATGTGTTGCCTGTGTCTCAAAATTTTTTTTTAAACGTGCAAGGCAAAATTCCTTCAGGTCAAAGTGTTTTTTATTTTTATTTATTTGAAATTGTGAGTGAGGTTTGTTTATCTAGAAATATGTATTAATAGACTGAATGTGATTATAACATAATTTGGATATACATGTCTTTGCATAAAAATACAAAAGTATGACTTTTTTTGTTGTAATTTCTCTTCTAAGGGGGGCTGGAATCTACTGAGGACAGTGTAGATTAACAGATGCCAGACAACCAAATGAGTGGAGAAAGCGTGCAATAACAGGACACCCCAAGGGGTCAGGCATGTAAGAGGAAAAGAAGTGTGAGAGTCTTGACATCCAGACCTTCATACATCATCAGAGCAAACTACTGAAGGAGTTTCAAGAATTTGAACGTAATCTTCAACAACAGGAGAGTGCAGCCTTTGAAAAATGGATGAAAGCAAACCAGGAAGCCAAAGAACATAGGTTTCAAGCTTTACAAGCTCAGCAGAAGGCTACCAACACTGTTTTTTTCAGGTAATGGGCACTTTGATAAATGCAGTGTGCCAAGATAAACCAACTGGCCCACCACTGTCCTATCTATACTCACATCCGGGAGCCCAAGTGATGCCTACCCCTTGAGTGTCAGTCCCTCAACACACCGTGACACAAGTTGACCTGTAGCCTCAGCAATCCATTTCACTTGCATGTCATACATTGCCCACTGCACCATCAGCACACCAGCAGCCCCTATGTGAAATGATGCGACCAACACCAGCACCATCCGCAGTCACAAACAGAGGGTGAACAGCCAAGGGCTGATGTTAATGCAATGCCCTCTTTGTCATCTGTGCTACATGAGGCCAAATCTACTCTTTCTACACTTTTTTTATATTTATGCCCTTCTACTAAGATGAAGCTTAAGTTTAAAGTACTCTATTCTGGATTTAGTTAAGGTTTGATGGTCACATGTTAGAGAGTTTCTGTGACTTTCAGGGAAGTTGTTGAAATAGAGCACTTTTAAATTAATTTGAAGAACATACAAATCCTAATCTTTCAGTTTATATTTTTGTGTCTTTCTAAGCTACTCATTCAAAATGTCAGAATATCCAGTATGTTCGACTGTATAGAAGAAACAACAAATGTCAGTTTGCTCTTTAATTTTTTGTACAGAAAACAAACGTTGCAAAGATGAATATTTTTTGTTCTATCTAGTGAGTTACCTTGATGGTAAATGGTCTGAACTTATATATCGCATTTTTAACCTTAGCGCTTTACACTGCATCTCATTCACCCATTCACACACACACACCAATGACAGCAGAGCTGCCATGCAAGGCGAAGGACACTTTGGCATGTGAAGTCGTGTGGGCTGGAATCGAACTGCCAACCCTGCAATTAGTGGCCGACCTGCTCTACCACCTGAGGCACAGCCGCCCCTAAAGTTAATAAAACTTTAAATAGTAAACATTTCATTCAGTAGTTAGGTTGTTTCGAAGTTAAAGAGGATTATAACAAATTGTCAAAAGCAACCCTTTTGAGCAGAATAAAACAATACTGGAAACTTGTTTGTAATTTGTATGAGTCATTAATTTTGTCTTTTTTTTACCTTTGGCTGTACATATTTAGTGTAAAACCTACAGTCTTGACATATATGTACAGAGCGCATCCCTAGTATCATGCCCACCCTGATTGTCTCTGTAAAGTTGATGGTCTTCCTTGTCTTCATTCTCCTCGTGGCAAGCACCATCATATTCTTCATCAAATTGTATTACATCCTCATGATTGATTTCACAAAAATTATGCAAAATGCAGCATGCAGATATTATGGGGCTGATGAGGTTTATAGGAGCATCCCATCTTTTCAAGAGGCATCTCCATCTTGCCTTCAAATGACCAAAGGCCCTCTCAATGGTCATGCAAGCTTAAGCCTGTGATTGAAGTGTGATTGTTGAGGTGTCAACCCTGTGTTGATCTTCCAACTCCAAAAAGATGACCGATTGATTGGAATTCTAAGTTTGTTACCACTCTCCAGAGACAAATTGCAACTCTCTACTCCACATGTAGTGATCTGCGAAACCTGAAGAAGATTAATTGTGCAGAGTAATATTAATTATGCAGAGAAATGTAATGCACATTTTTACAGCATTAAAATAAAAGAAAACACACACATTATATATATATATATATTGGATATATATATATAAATTCAAAGCCATAATACACTTCCATCTGTTTTATCATGCAAGATAAACATTTACCTTGAATTGCAGTGTGTGAGGGATGGCCGGAGAAGGCTGCAGAGGTGCATGAACATTGCTCTTCTCATTCAAAAATTCTCCAACCATAGCTCACCTGTTATCTGAGATGTTCTGCCGCCAAACACAGGATGGTGGCAACACACAGATACTCTTTTGGGGGTGAATAATTATAGCAAATATATTTGACCAAAGATGTAAAGCACGAAGATGAAGTGAACCAAAGTTTAGTTTATTTACAAGATGAGTGAAATCCAATTACCATAAATCCAAACGTGAAACAAAACAAACTTGAAAACAAAACAAACATAAACGACTTGACTTTGACTTGAAATAACCATGAAATGACATTACATCAACAATACTCGACAAAAGGACAATGGCAACATGAGGGCTTAAATACATGACAAGGGGGAGCATAAACCAATGAACAAACAGAGCTCTAAACAAGATAATTAAACAATAAGCCAATGAAAACAAGACACATGAACATGGAGGGAAAACAGGACATCACATGACAAGGAAACAGGAACTTAACTTTTCAAAATAAAAGACATGGAAAACAGGAACTAACAGAATAAACATGACATATCCCCCTTCTAAGGGGTGGCTCCCGACACCCCAACTCATGAACAAAAACACATAAAACATGACAGAATAAACATGACATATCCCCCTTCTAAGGGGTGGCTCCCGACACCCCAACTCATGAACAAAAACACATAAAACATGACATAAGTCCAGAGTTCTGTAGGGAGCTAGGGGAAGGGGGTCTTGAGGCATGGTCTGGCATGACAGGGTGTGGAGCATTGGATCAAGGTGGAGCCATGAGAGTCTCGAGGGGCAGAGCCGATGTGGCCGAGGACCAAGTTGGAGTAGGGGCTGGCCTGGACCGTGGAGCAGAGGTGGGCCTGGACCATGGGGCTGAGGCATGGCTGTGACATGGCCTGGAGCCAACTCTGACGTGGCTCTGACATGGCCTGGAGCCGACTCCGACTTGGCTCTGACATGGCCTGGAGCCGACTCTGACGTAGAAAGAAACTCTGGAATGACTTCTATGGTTGTGGGTGTGAACAGAGTCTTGGGAGCCATCTCTGTGGCTATGGACACAGTCTTGGGAACGTCCTCTGTGGTTGTGATCATGGGTTTAGACTCAGAGACGAAATCCCTTCTCCTACTCCTCCTCCTCCTCGAGGACAAAGTTGGAGGTGCAGGCTCTGGGACAGATGAGGCTGGCAATGTTGATTGTGGCAGACATGGGCGCTGGAATGCTGGCTCGGTGGCGGCCATGACGTGGAACGCCATGATCGTTGTCCACCACCCCCACGGTGAGCGTAGAACCAGTAATCCAAGGGCCAAGGCCGATATACTGAACCAAGCTGAGGGAACTGCGACTGCCGGGCATCAAAGAGGAGATTGGCTCTTTCAGTCCAAAATGGAAACAGTCCTTGTGGGCAACCTCATTAAAATCCACCTGGCAGGCCTGATCGTAAAAGTCCTATACATAATTCTCCAGGGGACAATTCCCCTGACATAGGCATAGGAGCTGTTCTGCTGGGTTCATTATGGTGGTCGAGTATTCTGTAACGTTTCTGGCAGGCAGGACTCAGGAGCAGACGAAGACGATGATGAAGTGAACACAAGTGCAGTTTATTTACAAGATGAGTGAAATCCAATAACCATAAATTCAAATGTGAAACAAAACATACACATAAACTTGACTAAACTTGAAAACCAATCAAACATAAACAACCATGAAACGACATCACATCAACAATACTCGACAAAGGACAATGGCAAACATGAGGGCTTAAATACATGACATGGGGGAACATAAACCAATGAAAAAACAGAACTCTAAATAAGATAATTAAACAATAAACCAATGAAAACAAGACAAATTAACATGGAGGGAAAACAAGACATCACATGTCTAGGAAACAGGAACTTAACTTCTCAAAATAAAGACATGACATGAACATTCTGAATTATAATAAAAAAGTTATAGATGGTCTAAAATAAGATTTTTTAATAAAGCAGCATAGAACAATCAACACTTCTACACTTCTTTACTCATTCATCCATTAATTCATTTCACAACTGAAAGTCCACTTTCTAACCTGCTCATTTATTTTGCCTGGCTAGAATGTAATTTACACAGATCAAAGTAGCAAAGCACAATTGATACTAAACATTAAAAACAGCATCTTTCATCACCAAACCTATGTGTATTTTTTATTTTTTTTTTCATTCATTTAACTAGGGTAAGTAAAAACAATCTTGCACCTTGTTTTTGGAATAGACGATGGATTGATTGTCATTCATGTAATGTTTAATGCACTTTTTCAAAATGTCATAAGTAGCTCTTTTTGTGAGGCTTTTTTGTTAGTAATGAAGAATGGAATACATTTTCTTCCTCTTTGTACTTTTATGTAAAAAATTATTAACACACTCAAATGCATCAAAAAAAAATAATTTGGTTAAAAGTAATCCAGAAGTAAACAGATTACCCCCCAAATGTAATCTATGAGATTATGATACTGATTGCATTTTTCGTATCTGTAATCAGTACCTGATGACATTTTTCACAAGTAATCCATCCAGCACTGCTGGCTGGCTAGTGTTCATTGCTACACTTCTGTAAACCAAGAATAGAAAGCTAAGGCTGCATTGTGCCTAACATCTGTGTACCTCAGCATAAATCAAGATTAATCAGGCCAGGCTATTGTTTTTCAGTCCTTAACTGTCCAGTTTGGGTGAGCCTGTGCCCACTGCAGCCTCAGCTTTCAGTTATTGAAAGAAGTGGAACTTAAACTGCCTAGCCAAATAAAAATATTTAATTGGACTGCATTTAGCGTTGATTACAGCAAGCATTCGTCGTGGCATTTTTTCAACAACCTTATGCAACGTCACAAAATTTATTTCCATCCAGAGTTGCATTCATTTTTGCCTAATATCATGTATTGATGACGGGAGAGTCTAACCACTTCATAAAGTCTTCTCCAGCACATTACAAAGACTTTCAATGGGATTAAGGACTCTGCTGTGGCCAATTAATGTGTGAAAAGGATTCCTCAGGTTTCTGGAACTAATCTTTCTAAATCTGAGCCCAAAGAATCTTGGCATTATTGTCCTGGAATAAGCTTGTGCCATCAGGTAAGAAACAATCCTTTGATGGGATAACCTGGTCATTCAGTAAATTCAGGTAGTTAGCTTCATTTTATTTTCCTCATAACGTTGCTGAGCCTAGACCTGAGCAATTGAAGCAACCCCAGATCATAACACTGACTCCAGAGGCTTGTACAGTGGGCACTATGCATGACGGGTGCATCGCTTCATGCACTTCCCGTCGTACTCTTGATGTGCCCATCACTTTGGAATAGGGTAAATCTGGACTCATCAGACCACATGACCCTTTTCCATTGCCCCACAGTTCATTCTTTATGCTAACTAGCAAATTGAAGTAATTTTTTCCCAATTAGCCTCACTAACAAAGTGACTTTCTCATGGCCACACAGCTGTTTAGTCCCAATCCTGTAAGTTCTCGTCACATTGTGCATGTGAAATGCTCTTACTTTCACTTTTAAACATGACTGTAAGTTCAACTGTCGATTTTTTACGATGTGACTTCAAGCGTTTTAGTGATCTCCTCCATCATTGAAGATTATATTCTGACCACATTTCTTCTATGAATCTGACGGTAACAACAGTAACATCTGTGGAAAAAATTAACACTCATTTTTTATATGGCTCAATTGAAATATTCTGACAGTGAGTTTTTGTAGTTGAGTTTTTGCGGATTCCTTTCATCAGGCTCCTACCGATTAAACTACAGTCATCTTACAAGGCAAACAAAACAACTTACATTTTCCTACAATCAGGGAGCATTACAAGAGAACACATTTTATACAGTTGGAAATCTGATAGCTTGTTAATAATTATGTAAATTTACCATAGAGCAAAAAATATTTTTGGTATTATTATTTATTATTATTATTATGATATTATATAGTCCTTCCATAATATCCATAGTTTTAACAATGATATTTGTAATAAGTCCATGGTAACCAAAGGTAAAACCATTCATGGCTCCTCGCTTCCATAATTAGAAACTATGGTATAGTTACCATAAAACGAACTAGTTAATAAAGTACAGTTAGTGTTACTACAGCAAATTGATGGTAAATTCCTGCGGGTTGTGTGGGTCCTAATGCCCCAGTATAGTGATGGGGACACTATACTGTAAAAAGTCACTGTCCTTTGGATGAGATATTAAACTAAGGTCCTGACTCTTAGTTCTTGGTCATTAAAAATCCTGAATTTGCCTCATTGGCCCTCATCAATCATGGCTTCCTAATAATTCCCATCCATTAATTGGCTCTATAGTTATTACTCCACTCTCTCCTCTCCACCAATAGCTGGTGTGTTGTGAGTGTACTGGTGCACTATGGCTGCTGTTGTCCAGGTGGATACTGCACACTGGTGGTGGTTGTGGAGAGTTCACTGTGTAAAGTGCTTTGAGTGTAGTGTCAGAGAAACGCTATATTCATTACAATTTCTAATAAAAAATCCTCCTTGAGCAGCAATGACAGCTTTGCATATCCCTGGCAGTCAGTTTGTCCAGATACTTGGTTGACATTTCACCCCCACGCTTCCTGTAGCACATGCCATAGATGTGGCTGTCTTGTTGGCTAAGATTCATAGCAGTCTTTTCCAATTAACATTTGTTCAATGTCTGTTTCTTTGCCCACTTGAAACTTTTCTTTTTGTTTTTCAGTTCAAAAGTGGATTTTTCTTTGCAACTCTTCCAATAAGTCCTGCACCCCTGAATCTTCTCTTTACTGTTGTACATGAAACTGGTGTTGAGCGGGTAGAATTCAATGTAGCTGTCAGCTTTCTCAAACTAGAAACTCTGATGTACTTATCCTCTTGTTTAGTTGTACATCTGGCCTTCCAGATTTCTTCATATCCTTGTTAGAGCCAGTTGTCCCTTGTTTTTGAAGACTGTAATGTACACCTTTGTATGAAATCTTCAGTTTTTTGGCAATTTCAAGCATTGTATAGCCTTCATTCCTCAAGACAACGATTGACTGATGAGTTTCTAGAGAACGCTGTTTCTTTTTTTGCCTATTGCATACTTTGGCAACTCGAACACAAACACAAAGACAATGTTAAGCTTCATTTAACTAACCAAAAAGCTTTCAACTGTGTTTGGCATAATGGCAAGTGATTTTGTAGTACCAAATTAGCAATTTAGCATGATTACTCAAGGGTAAGGGGTTGGAGTGATGGCTGCTGGAAATGGGGCCTGTCTAGATTTGATCAAAAATGACTTTTTTTTAAATGGTGATGGTGCTGTTTTTTTATATCAGTAATGTCCTGACTATACTTTGTGATTAGTTGAATGCCACTTTGGTGAATTAAAGTACCAATTTCCTTCCAAAACAGCTAAATTATTCCAAAATTTTGGCCAACAGTGTATATTTAAGCAATATCACACGAGCAAAAGTGTGATATGGCCCTACCTGCGGCCGAATCACAGCAGTGCTGATTTAGGGCCATACTGCATGATTGCAAGTGTGATACTGCTTATATACAACAGTTCAATGAACAAGTATATTTAAAAAATGTAGGAAAAACTGAGTACGGTCACAAAAAAAGCATTTATCCAAGGAACTACTTTCTTACGTGATGGATCAGAATCTGACATTGCTGGTTCAAACCAAATGATGCCTCTAAGCCTCCAAAAACATAACTTCAGAACTACTAGTATCACAGTTGGGCTTTTTCTAACAAGTTATTGGAGAAACAAGGGTATGTGTGTGTGTGTGTGTGTGTGTGTGTGTGTGTGTGTGTGTGTGTGTGTGTGTGTGTGTGTGTGTGTGTGTGTGTGTGTGTGTGTGTGTGTGTGTGTGTGTGTGTGTGTGTGTGCGCGTGTTTTTGTGATTTACGAGGACAATTTTGTAAGTTACAAACTGGTAATTACAAGGTTATTATGCTATAAATGTGATTTATGAGGACATTTGTAGTGTCCCCATAATTCAAATCGCTTAAAAATCATACTAAACAATGTTTTATTGAAAATGTAAAACTGCAGAAGTTTTTCTGTGAGGGTTAGGTTTAGGGGTTGTGTTAGGTTTAGAGGATAGAATCTATAGTTTATACAGTATAAAAGTCATTATGTCTATGGAAAGTCCTCATAATGATAGGTAGACCAACATGTGTGTGTGTGTGTGTGTGTGTGTGTGTGTGTGTGTGTGTGTGTGTGTGTGTGTGTGTGTGAGAGAGAGAGAGAGACAGAGAGAGGGAGGGAGAGATGGAGCGTGTACGATCACCTTTTGATGATGCTGTAGTCTATTAGTCGGCTTTCAGAAGATAATGTAATTTTGGTTATTTCTCAGTGGAAAAATAGTCATCCAAGTGGGGGTATTCCTCCCTATTTCATGGTTGTCGGCAAGCAAGAGTCATTCTTTATAGCAGGGGTGCCCACACTTTTTTGCTTGATGATCTACTTTTAAATGACTAGCTCAATAAGATCTATCAACTAAAAAAAACTGTTTCATTTAAAAAAAATAAATAAAAAATGCTTGTTGGGACTACTGCATGTATCCCTACATGGAATTCATCTTCAAGTTAATAAAAAAAAAATATATAATTTTCAATGTTGTTATCATCCAGTTTTAACACTAAACCAAAAACACCTACAGCACAATAGATTACAATAGACAGGGCATTTACTGATGAATTGTACTGAATGGAATCAGACAGTTTTGCATAATCAGGGCAGTAGCTGCTGGTAGCTAGTCTCAAACACTGCTAGCTTTGCAATTTCTTACTCTGTTCTCAGAAGCCCTTGGAGGGCGCGAACCTAGTTGTCATGGCAACTGAATAAACAAAAATCTCGCCTGGTCAAAATTTACTCGTCAAGTTCAAGTCATACAGAAACTAAAAGAAGGAAAGACATTATATTTATTTTTATAAAAATGTAAAGAAAGCACATTTAAATTTTGTGCGATCTACCAGCATTGCCTTTGCGATCGACTGGTAGATCGCGATCGACGTATTGGGCACCCCTGCTCTATAGAAACTACAATCTCCTCCGCTGGTGTGATGGTGTGAGACTATCAGCACTCATGGAATGTCTCTTGTCCAATCAGATTCGAGGACTGGAACAAACCAGTGTGTGTGTGTGTGTGTGTGTGTGTATACCGGTCAAAAGTTTTGAAACACTTACTCATTCTTTATTATATTTTTTTTTTCTTCACATTTTAGAATAATAGTAAAGTCGTCAAACCTATGGAATAACATAAATGGAACTATGGGAATTATGTTGTGACTAAACAAAATCCTGTTTAGCATCTTCAAAGTAGTCACCCTTTGCCTAGAATTTGCAGACATGTACTCTGGACATTTTCTCAACTAACATAGGAGTTCCCATCTATGTCGGGCACTTATTGGCTGCTTTATTATTTGGTCCAATTTATCAATTTCAAAATCTTTTTTAATATTATTATTACATTTTAGTTTTATAATGAAAAAATGTATGTGGTGGCACAATTATATTTTTGTCTATAAAACTAATTTCAAACATTTAAGCATACGCCTTCAGATCAAAAGATTTCTAAGATTGTGAGAATCATTTTCAAAACTTTTGACCAGTAGTATACACACACACATATACACACAAACATACACACTGGTGGCCAAACATTTTGAATTATGTACAGATTTTGCAGTTTTGGAATGAAATTGGTACTTTAATTCACTAAAGTGGCATTCAACTGATCACAAAGTATGGTCAGGTCATTACTAATGTAAAAAAACAGCACCATCACTATTTGAAGTCCTTTTTGATCAAATATAGAGAGGCCCCATTTCCAGCAGCCATCATTCCAACACCTTAGAGAAAAGGGGAGAAAATTAATTAAAAGCCTTTTTTATAATAATTTGCCAAATAGAAACAGCTTTCTCTAGAAACTCATCAGTCAATAATTGTTTTGAGGAATGAAGGCTATAAAATGCTTGAAATTGCCAAAAAACTGAAGATTTAATACAAAAGTGTACACTACAGTCTTCCAAGACAAAGGACTTGCTCTAACAAGGACAGAAAGAGATGTGGAAAGCCCAGATGTACAATTAAACAAGAGGATAAGTACTTCAGAGTTTCTAGTTTGAGAAATAGATGCCTCACATGGCCTCAGCTGATGGCTTCATTGAATTATACCCGCTCAACACTAGTTTCATGTACAACAGTAAAAAGAAGACTCAGGGGTGCAGTCCTTTTTGGAAGAATTGTAAAGAACTTTTGAAACAGAAAAACAAAAAAGGTTAGAGTGGGCAAAGAAACAGACATTGGACAACAGATAAGTGGAAAAGAGTGATATGGATCTTAAGCCCATTGAGCTTTTGTGGGATCAGCTAGACTGTAAGGTAAACACCTATGCCAAGTTCTACAGGAAGTGTGGGGTGAAATGTCACCTTAGTATCTGGACAAACTAACAGCTAGAATGCAAAGGATCTGAAAAGCTGTCATTGCTGCACATGAAGGATTTTTTTTATGAGAACTCTTTGAAGTAGTTTAAGAAATATTCAAATAGTAATTTTTCAAGTTATTAATGTCCTGACTATACATTGTGATCAGTTGATTGACACTTTGGTGAATAAAAGTACCAATTTCTTTCCATAAGAGCAATATCTGTACATTATTCCAAACTTTTGGCCAAGAAAAATATTAGTTTCATAAATTTTTCGTACAATAAATTTGGTTTGTTTGATAAACATGGTTGAAAGTTTGAGCCTGCGATTTGTGGTCAAATGGAGAGAATGGAATGAGATTATTTACTTGTCTTCCTGCTATGCTGTAGAAAGGGTCTATATGATACCAGCATTTGATGTGTTGAAAAATACAGTATGTAAATTAGTTTATAGCTTATATAATATATCTAACAATTCTCTCTCCAAAGAACAAGGAGTTTGTGCAAGACACAACTGTGTTCTGAGAGAGATTTTGGTAATGGAATGCTGACTTTAAATATCCATGTTGCTCTTCTGCGCATGATATTAATGATGTTATGTGTTTGGCTGCAGGTGGTGGGCTCTTCAATGCAGCTCATTGGGGAACATCAGGTGGAGCAGCTGATATCTGCAATTGTCCTGGCCAAGATGAACCAAGAAGAAAGCCGCACCACAGCTCGTCCCCCACAAAGACCTCCAACCACTCTACAAGCTGCACAGGTACACTCATCAAACATAGAGGTAAAAGGACTATCATGCTAAAAAGGTGTGGTTGTACATTCATACTCAAGCACAATATCTATTCTCAAATCTAATGCAGCTGACATACACTACCAATCAACAGTTTGAACACAACTACTACTACTTTATTATTGCAATTTTCCACCTTTTAGAATAACAGTAAAGCCATCAAAACTATAATATCACTCAAGTGGAAATATGGGAATTATGTAGTGACAAAAACATGGTAAACATCTTGTTTCTGAGATTTTTAAAGAAATTACCTCAATCATTGCCCAAAAGTCATTACAAGCATTTAAGCATATGGTTTTTAGGTTCAAGAGAAACATGACTTCAAAACCAAACTATGTTGAAATACCCTAAACTTACAGAAAATAGCCCAAATTGTGTCTTGTTTTATCATGTATAACACGCTCAGGACTGTTTAAAAGGAGTTCTTGAATATCTTTTCTAGTAATTACATTTTAGGGTCTTCAATTTTCTCCTGGTCAATTTCATGCACAATCGCTTTCATAAAAATAGTAAAGTGAGTTGCTCACTATGATTTTACTTCTTGTACACTGGTTCACAAGTTTTTTGTGTGAACTAAGTGCCCCCTGGTGTGGAGTCAACAGAACTGCTGCACACTACATGCAACCAAAATTGAGACTTGAATGCCCTGTAAAACTGATAAACAATTGAGTTTGTTTATGTATATCTACAGAGCACTGCCATAAAGGAAAGCCTCCCAGACCTCAACAAGACCCCTGGCCAACAGCCCCCTCCACAAGGTTGTTTACAGTACATTCTTGACTGTAATGGAGTAGCAGTTGGACCAAAACAGGAAAAATTATTTCAGCTGCCACAAATCCAGTTAATCTGTTCAACCCATAATAACGAGAAATCTTAGTTCACTTGGTGCTGGTTAATTTAGAGAAAGATGCAGTAGATTAGAACATGTGGTCTTTAGAATCTGTCTCGACTGTGTTGTTCACACTTATGCAGTGTGTACTTGTACTGTCCCCATTTCTGTCATTGTTTGCTTTTGATGGCTGCCTTAGTTTTCTTGTTAGTCGTGTGGTTTTCAGGGTTGTCATTATCAGCTAAAGAACAGTTCTATTTGTGCCTATGCAAAGTCAAGTGCTATGGAGTGGTTAATATGTTCTATAAAAGATTGTTGATCTTTTTGTACTACTTTAACTCAAAGGGTTAGTTAACCCAAAAAATGACAGTTCTGTTACCATTTACTGACACCCATATTGTTCTTCTGTGGAACACAACAGGAGATGTTACTGCAGGCAGAATGAAAGCCACAGTCACCATTCACTTGAATAAGAAAAGTGCAAAAAAAAGTGAATTATGACTGAGGCTGCCTAAGTCATATGGGTTTGATACAACATATGTGTGTGTAAATTATGACAATGTTTATTTTGTGGGTTAAATAACCTTTTAGTTTCAGTCTGTGACGTTATATCGTCAAGTAGTTAGTCTAGTAGAAGTCTGTAATCGTGTAGTAGACAGATATTTCCTTACTTTCTAATGTGTACTTTGTGTGGTGGTGATGATGTTGTTGATGGTGTTTTTTATGTAGTGTTTGTGCATGAATGATGTAGAAGCAAGATTGCCATTATAAGTCCATGTACATTCTGAATACACAAATTTCGTGTCCAGTTACTTTTAAAAAGGATGAGTTTTTCTAGTTTTCCAGCATGATTTCTAAAGACTTAATGGCAGATTGAGTGTTCATATGTTGGAATTTTGTACTGCTGCAATTATTTAAAGATTTCTTAAGGAGTTTCCCAAAGGATTCCAAGAAGATTTACTTTTAACCTGTTGAACTAAACAGATAACCATTCAATATCTGGCTGATGAGTCTGACCAAAGACATTTTAAACTGAGTGGCCATTGCATTTCAAACATAAGCCAGTCGATTTTATAATCAAGTTTAACAAACATTTCAAAATAGCAAGCTAGATTTTAAAGATATATATTTGGGCTATATCGTTCTGAACAAAATTAAACTTCTTGTGGAGGAATAATCTAATAAAATCTCATTTATAAACACTACCACCAAAAGTTTTGAAACACTTATTCTTTATTATAATTGTGGTTTTTTTTTTTTTCAGATTTTAGAATAATAGTAAAGTCATCAAAACAATAGAATAACATAAATGGAACTATGGGCATTATGTTAAAATCCATAATAAATCAAACGTGTGTTATATTTTAGCATCTTCAAAGTAGTCACCCTTTGCCTAGAATTTGCAGACATGTACTCTTGACAACTTCTTGAGGTATCACCCTGGGATGCTTTATAAACAGTATTGAAGGAGTTCCCATCTATGTCGGGCACTTATAAACAAACACCTCCCGATTAAAAGATTTTTAAGATCATGAGAAACATTTCAGTCAAGTGTTTCAATACTTTTGACCAGTAGTATATATATATATATATATATATATATATATATATATATATATATATATATATATATATATACACACTACAACATTTTTTTATTTTTTTTATGAAAATTAAGCCTAGTTTTAGGGCTATTAAGACATTTAACATTTGAATTATTTTCATGGCAATTACATTATATTACACTGCAACAAAATCTTAAGGTCTCAATGTAGTTTCTTCTTCTTTGTCATCAATTTCTTTTGATTTTAATTTTAGGGTAAAGTGTGACCTGGACATATTTTCGTGAAACTGACCCAAATATATTGCAAACTAAATAAGTTAAGCTAAGATAAGCAAGAACACTTTTTTTGTGAATCTCTTACTATAATATTGACCGTTAAAAGATTATTTTAGGTTTTTCTCTTAGCCATTATCTGTGCTACAATAATGCAATGCAATTATGTAGTATTATTCCTGAGAACTATTTTATAGGTTCTGCTTTTTAGCCATTTAACTGCTTTTATGCAAAGACATTGAGCTAAATAAGCATACAGTCAGGTCCATAAATATTGGGATATCGACACAATTCTAATCTTTTTGGCTCTATACACCACCACAATGGATTTGAAATGAGTCGAACAAGATGTGCTTTAACTGCAGACTTTCTGCTTTAATTTGAGGGTATTTACATCCAAATCAAGTGAACGGTGTAGGAATTACAACAGTTTGTATATGTGCCTCCCACTTTTTAAGGGACCAAAAGTAATGGGACAATTGGCTGCTCAGCTGTTCCATGGCCAGGTGTGTGTTATTCCCTCATTATCCCATTTACAAGGAGCAGATAAAAGGTCCATAGTTCATTTCAAGTGTGCTATTTGCATTTGGAATCTGTTGCTGTCAACTCTCAATATGAGATCCAAAGAGCTGTCACTATCAGTGAAGCAAGCCATCATTAGGCTGAAAAATCAAAACAAACCCATCAGAGAGATAGCAAAAACATTAGGTGTGGCCAAATCAACTGTTTGGAACATTCTTAAAAAGAAAGAACGCACCGGTGAGCTCAGCAACACCAAAAGTCCCGGAAGACTACGGAAAACAACTGTGGTGGATGACCGAAGAATTATTTCCCTGGTGAAGAAAACACCCTTCACAACAGTTGGCCAGATCAAGAACACTTTCCAGGAGGTAGGTGTATGTGTGTCAAAGTCAACAATCAAGAGAAGACTTCACCAGAGTGAATACAGAGGGTTCACCACAAGATGTAAACCATTGATGAGCCTGAAAAACAGGAAGACCAGACATTTTAAACTGAGTGGCCATTGCATTTCAAACATAAGCCAGTTGATTTTATAATCAAGTTTAACAAACATTTCAAAATAGCAAGCTAGATTTTAAAGATATATATTTGGGCTATATCGTTCTGAACAAAATTAAACTTCTTGTGGAGGAATAATCTAATAAAATCTAATTTATAAACACTACCATCAAAACTTTTGAAACACTTATTCTTTATTATAATTGTGTTTTTTTTTTTTTTTTCACATTTTAGAATAATAGTAAAGTCATCAAAACATGAGGAGAATATGTTGACAGTCCAGTGTGAGATTATAGATTAATAGAGTGCAGCCAATGCACTTGCCAATGGAACTGTTTCTCTTGTATTTATTGATGATGTGACTGCTGACAAAAGCAGCAGGATGAATTCTGAAGTGTTTCGGGCAATATTATCTGCTCATATTCAGCCAAATGCTTCAGAACTCATTGGACGGTGTAACCCGCACACACACACACAAGATGAGACAGTCACAATGTATGTCAAAACTGCGTTTATTTGCAGGCAAACAAAAGTACAGCACGGAAAATCCAGAGGGAGAATGGTCAGGGTAGCGTAGGGTCAAAAGCCGGGGAATCAAAGATATAAACAAGGGGGCAAATCCAATGAGAGAGTGGTCAACGAGAGTGTAGGGGGTCAAAGCTGGGGTAATAAGAATAAGAATAACAAGACGGGACTAGTGGGGAGCAAAAGACAGGGGAACAAGGGGAGCTGGCAAGCTAAGAGGAGGACAAGAGGAGTTCAAAACTAGACGAGACTAGCGGGGGGGCAAAGGCACGGGAAACTAAATACAATAACCAACGGGCGTGAGACGAAGGGCAGTGATATATATAGGGGAAAGTGCAGGTGTAAACAATGAAAGGTGATGAGACGAGTACAGGTGAAACTAATGTGGAGATTGAGACGAGTGCAGGTGTACATAATGTTCTGGCGATAGGAGAGCGGGCATGCGAGCCCGAGGAGGGAGACCTGCTAACGAGCATGAGAGCTCTTAGGAGCAAAACGAGCGTGGAAGCTCGAGGGAGCAAAACGAGCGTGCGAGCTCGAGGGGGCGGAAGGAGCGTGCGAGCTCGAGGGGGCGGAACGAGCGTGGGAGCTCGAGGGAGCAAAACGAGCGTGCGAGCTCGAGGGAGCAAAACGAGCGTGCGAGCTCGAGGGAGCAAAACGAGCATGGAAGCTCGAGGGGGCGGAGCGAGGGAGCGGGATTCGTGACAGTACTCCCCCCTCTAAAACGGACGGCTCCTGACGGCCGCGCTCTGTTGCGAGGAGCGCGACCTCTGGGAAGTGGTGCTGGACGATCCCAACAAACAAAAAACCCTGAACAGACAACCCACAAAACACACAAACAAAATTGAGGGCAGTCCAAGGGGCACAGAGGGAAATGAGACAGTCCATGGGGTCAATGGGCAGTTTCAAGGCAAGGTCAGGGGGAACATAGCAGACAGGCGGGTGGTCGGGAGATCTAGGGGGCATCCAAAGGGCAGAGACTGGGTCAGGGGGTCTGGAAGGCGACTGGAGGACAGGGACTGGGTCCGGGGTCTGGAAGGTGACCACCGGACAGGAATAGGGTCCGGAGGCCAGGGAAGAGGCCACAGGACAGGAAGGGGGTCAGGAAGTCTGGGCTGAGCCGTGAAAGGCGGTGCCGGCCAGAGGCGGCACTGTAGGCGGCTCTGGAGGTGGGGTTCTGGAAGGCTCTGGAGGTGGAGCCGAAGGAGGCTTTAGGGGCGAAGGCCTGGAAGGCTCTGGAGGTGGAGCCAAGGGAGGCTTTAGGGGGGTAGGTCTGGAAGGCTCTGGAGGTGGAGGCCTGGAAGGCTCTGGAGGTGGAGCCGAAGGAGGCTTTAGGGGCGAAGGCCTGGAAGGCTCAGGAGGTGGAGCCCATGACGGTGGCGCCGTGGGAGGCTCTAGTGAGGTAGGCCTGGAAGGCTCTGGAGGTGGAGCCAAGGGAGGTGGCGCCGTGGGAGGTCCCCGAGGCGACGACCTGGCAGGCTCTGTAGTCTCGGGGGGTAGAGCCGTAGGAGGCCCGAGAGGCGGAGCCGTAGGAGGCTCGAGAGGCGGAGCCATAGAAAGCTCTGGAGTCTTTGGGAGCAGAGCCGTGAGAGTCTCGGGAGGTGGAGCCGTGGGAGGCTCTGGAGGGGGAGCCGTAGGAGGCCCGAGAGGCGGAGCCGTAGGAGGCTCTAGTGGCAGAGTCCTGGAAGGCTCGAGAGGCTTGGGGGCGGAGCCCTGAGAGGCTCGAGAGGAGGAGGAGCCCTGAGAGACTCGAGAGACGAAGCCATGAGAGGCTTGAGGGGTGGAGCCATGAAAGACTCGAGGGGCGGAGCCCTGAGAGGCTCGAGGGGAGGAGGAGCCCTGAGAGGCTCGAGGGGAGGAGGAGCCCTGAAAGACTCGAGAGGGGAAGCCCTGAGAGGCTTGAGAGGGGGAGGAGGCCTGAGAGACTCGAGAGGTGAAGCCGTGAGAGGCTTGAGGGGTGGAGCCATGAAAGACTCGAGGGACGGAGCCCTGAGAGGCTTGGAAGGAGGGGGAGCCCTGAAAGACTCGAGAGGAGAAGCCCTGGGAGGCTTGAGAGGCGGAGCTCTGGGAGGCTCGAGGGGTAGAGCTCTGGGAGGCTCGAGAGACTTGAAAGGCAGAACCCTGGGGGGCTTGGGAGGTAGAGCTCTGGGAGGCCTGGGAGGAGGAGCCTTGAAAGACTCGGGAGGAGAAGCCCTGAGAGGCTTGGAAGGAGGGGGAGCCCTGAAAGACTCAAGAGGAGAAGCCCTGGGAGGCTTGAGAGGCAGAGCTCTGGGAGGCTCGAGGGGTAGAGCTCAGGGAGGCTCGAGAGACTTGAAAGGCAGAACCCTGGGGGGCTTGGGAGGTAGAGCTCTGGGAGGCTCGAGAAACGGAGCCCTAGGAGGCTCGAGAGGAGGAGCCCTGGGAGGCTCGAGAGGAGGAGCCCTGGGAGGCTTGGGAGGAGGAGCCTTGGGAGGCTCGTGAGGCGGAGGCCGCGAGGGCTCTGAGGGGCGAGCAGAGGCTGGCAGAGCCGTGGAAGACTCTGAGGGCGGAGCAGAGGTCGGCAGAGTCGTGGAAGACTCTGAGGGCGGAGTAGAGCCCGGCAGAGTCGTGGAAGACTCTGGGGGCAGAGCAGAGCCCGGCAGAGTCGTGGAAGACTCTGAGGGAACCTCTGCGGTCTTGAGCACAAGACGAGACTGGGGAGAAGGGGCCCTCTTCCTTCTCTGACGTCTTCGGCCAACAGGGGATGTGGCCATGGGGACGGTCGAGGCTACAGGCGCTGGCTCTGGGGCGGTCGAGGCTACAGGCACTGGCTCGCTGACCGTGGCAGACATGGGCGCTGGCTCGTTGGCCGTGGCGGGCATGGGCGCTGGCTCGTTGGCCGTGGCGGGCATGGGCACTGGCTCGCTGACCGTGGCAGACATGGGCGCTGGCTCGTTGGCCGTGGCGGGCATGGGCGCTGGCTCGTTGGCCGTGGCGGGCATGGGCGCTGGCTCATTGGCCGTGGCGGGCATGGGTGCTGGCTCGTTGGCCGTGGCGGGCATGGGCACTGGCTCGCTGACCGTGGCAGACATGGGCGCTGGCTCGTTGGCCGTGGCGGGCATGGGCTCTGGCTCGTTGGCCGTGGCGGGCATGGGCGCTGGCTCGTTGGCCGTGGCGGGCATGGGTGCTGGCTCGTTGGCCGTGGCAGGCAAGGGCGTTGACTCGCTGGCCGTGCCAGGCTTCGAGGCTGGGGCCGTGACAGGCCTCGGGAATGGGGCCGTGTCGGGCTTCGGGACTGGGGCCGTGACAGGCTTCGGGACTGGGGCCGTGTCAGGCTTCGGGACTAGGGCCATGTCAGGCTTCGGGACTAGGGCCGTGTAAGGCTTCGGGACTGGGGCCGTGACAGGCTTCGGGACTGGGGCCATGACAGGCTTCGGGACTGGGGCCGTGACAGGCCTCGGGACTGGGGCCGTGTCAGGTTTCGGGACTAGGGCCATGTAAGGCTTCGGGACTAGGGCCATGTAAGGCTTCGGGACTAGGGCCGTGTCAGGCTTCGGGTCTAGGGCCATGTAAGGCTTCGGGGCTAGGGCCGTGTAAGGCTTCGGGACTAGGGCCGTGTCAGGCTTCGGGACTAGGGCCGTGTTAGGCTTCGGGACTAGGGCCGTGTAAGGCTTCGAGACGGGGGCTGTGGTAGGCTTCGAGACGGGGGCCGTGGTAGGCTTCGAGACGGGGGCCGTGGTATGGAACGCTGGTTCAGTTTCTGCCTCCCCCACAGTAAACGAGGAACCAGCGTACAGTAGGGCGAGGTCAATAACCTGAGCCAGGTTGAGAGAGCAGCGACCACCAGGCATGAATGATGAGGCTGGCTCATTCAGTCCAAATTGAAAAATGTCTTTCAGAGCCACCTCATCAAAATTCACCTGGTTGGCCAGGGCACAAAAATCCATAATATAAGCCTCCAAGGGTTGGCTCCCCTGGCGCAAAACCAAGAGTCGGGCCGCTGGCTCCATAATGTCAAGGACGGGGTTATGCGTTACACCACCGCTGCCTTGCACGAAAAACTCTTGGCAAGCACCCGAAGAGCCGTCAAACCTCTCAGGGGGTTGAAGGCTCACGGCACTCAGAAATGCACTTGAGGCATAAACGGGCTCAGGGGCAGACACAGGTGAAACAGGGTGACAAAAATCAGACAAAGAACATACCTGCTGCCCCTGGGCCGCGAGCGCTTGGTCCTGCCTCCAAACTGTAGCTCCTAGCGCCAAATGTGACGTGCATCTCCGCTCTAGTGAGCTGCGCGAATCCTCCGCGTGGCTCATTGTGACTGTCTACGGTGGGGTTGGTTATTCTGTAACCCGCACACACACACACAAGATGAGACAGTCACAATGTATGTCAAAACTGCGTTTATTTGCAGGCAAACAAAAGTACAGCAAGGAAAATCCAGAGGGAGAATGGTCAGGGTAGCGTAGGGTCAAAAGCCGGGGAATCAAAGATATAAACAAGGGGGCAAATCCAATGAGAGAGTGGTCAACGAGAGCGTAGGGGGTCAAAGCCGGGGTAATAAGAATAAGAATAACAAGACGGGACTAGTGGGGAGCAAAAGACAGGGGAACAAGGGGAGCTGGCAAGCTAAGAGGAGGACAAGAGGAGTTCAAAACTAGACGAGACTAGCGGGGGGGCAAAGACACGGGAAACTAAATACAATAACCAACGGGCGTGAGACGAAAGGGCAGTGATATATATAGGGGAAAGTGCAGGTGTAAACAATGAAAGGTGATGAGACGAGTACAGGTGAAACTGTGGAATAATTAATGCTTCTCAACAAATTCTCTGGTGATGTAATGTGGAATAATGAAGGCCTCTTTTATGTATCTCTTGTTGGGGGTAGCTACAGCTGCTCCCTGCTCTAAAGATGTTCTAAGGAATGTGTTTTTGTCTCACGTTTCGCACGTAGCTCAAACATGTATGTCACCCCCATATAAGGTAAAGAACTATTTCATTGGTGAGGGTCCAGTGGAATGTGGTTTTCCGGACAATAAAACAGAGTGTTGAGACAATAAACGTTGAAGAAGGATTTGATAGCATTGGTTCTCTGTGTCAGTTCTTTCTTCCCTCGGCTGAGCCGTATCGAGACGGGGATTGCGATCAACAAATAAATTAAATACATTGGATGACAAAATTATCTAACAGAAACTAATGTGGAGATTGAGACGAGTGCAGGTGTACATAATGTTCTGGCGATAGGAGAGCGGGCATGCGAGCCCGAGGAGGGAGACCTGCTAACGAGCATGAGAGCTCGTAGGAGCAAAACGAGCGTGGAAGCTCGAGGGAGCAAAACGAGCGTGGAAGCTCGAGGGAGCAAAACGAGCGTGCGAGCTCGAGGGGGCGGAACGAGCGTGCGAGCTCGAGGGGGCGGAACGAGCGTGGAAGCTCGAGGGGGCGGAGCGAGGGAGCGGGGTTCGTGACAGACGGCGCTTCACAGTACAGATGGACAATGACCCGAAGCATACTGTGAAAGCAACCAAAGAGTTTTTTAAGGGAAAGAAGTGGAATGTTATGTAATTGACTGCAAAGGATTTGCAACCAAGTATTAAAAAGTGAAAGTTTGATTTATGATTGTTAATCTGTCCCATTACTTTTGGTCCCTTAAAAAGTGGGAGGCACATGTACAAACTGTTGTAATTCCTACACCGTTCACCTGATTTGGATGTAAATACCCTCAAATTAAAGCTGAAAGTCTGCAGTTAAAGCACATCTTGGTTGTTTCATTTCAAATCCATTGTGGTGGTGCATAGAGCCAAAAAGATTAGAATTGTGTCGATGTCCCAATATTTATGGACCTGACTTGATATTGTAATACAAATTTGACCTTGACATTACATAATGCAATATTTGATTGATCAATGTTTTATTTATTTATTTATTTTAGCTAGTTATCCTGTTATAAAGACATATTGCTCTGGGCAAGACCGAATATGTATAGGAGGAAAGTTTGAGGTGTTATCAGTGTAGTACCAGTACTGTATATTGATGTTTTAAAATGTTTTATTGACAACTTATCGACTGTTTTTATTGGTATCTATAATACATATGAGATATCTATGTTTACAGTTTAATTTTTTTTATTTTGCATGGGATCTGTTAACTTAAGATCATTTGCATGTATAACCAAAGAGTAGAATAAGTGTGAAAAGTATAAGGAAATGAAATCAATGAATGTACTCATCATATCTATTGAAAATAATGCTCACTTGTTAACAATCAGATGTCATCGGTATATGCTGATGTAGCATCTGAATTTACTGTCCATCTAAATTAAAATTTTAAGGTATATTGTGAGTTAACAAAAATGCGTAGACAGTTTTCGCTTACAGTGGAGTTATTATGGACAGATACCTTTTCCCTACTTCCACTGTAAATGCATTTCTGTTCATGCATTTATTTATTTTTTTAACAAACTGAAGGATGAGTCAAGAGAGCTTGTGTTTTGCCTTAACTCATTGTGGCAGCGGGGGCGTGGTCAAGCGCCCGTCCGGGAGAGAAAAGCGGTAAGGGCGTTTACACCTGAGCTAAATTATGTCTAACACCTGTCCCTAATTTCAGTGAGCACGGGGAGAGCGGCATAAAAGGGCAGCCAGAGGGCCTCCAGGGGGAGAGAGAAGTCAGGTGCATGAAGAAGCGGCCCCCCACAAAGTGCGGCTATAATCTGCATAAACGCCTGTTGGCACTGCTCCGACCACTGGACCGGATCTGGAGCCCCCTTTTTTGTGAGGTCAGTCAGCGGGCTGGTGACATCCGAATAATTAGGCACAAACCTCCTATAATAGCCAGCCAGCCCCAGGAACTGCCTCACCCCCTTTTTGGTCTTGGGTCTAGGGCAAGTCGCAATCGCCGCGGTTTTGTCAATTTGGGGACGCACCTGGCCATCACCCAAGTGTAACACCCCTCACAGGATGGAGGACAGGAAACAAGTCTTCACCGCAAGGTAAACCTTTAATGCCCGTTGTCTTTACAATACTTTACAATAACACACAATATAATACAAGCGCACTGGGTTAGCTTGTCCTCTCTCTCCCCCTGGAGGCCCTCTGGCTGCCCTTTTATGCCGCTCTCCACGTGCTCACTGAAATTAGAGACAGGTGTTAGACATAATTTAGCTCAGGTGTAAGCGCCCTTACCGCTTTTCTCTCCCAGACGGGCGCTTGACCACGCCCCCGCTGCCACACTCATGTTTCAAAAAATTGCCTTTCAAATTGTAAAATGTTAGTAAAAAATCTAAAAGGGTGGGTCAGGCTTTGTTGATTTTACTGCCTCTTTAAATCCAGTACTTTATTTATTAATTTATTACACTAGGTTATTACGTAACTATACCTGTGGTTATTGTCTGATATAGAACCTTAACCAATCTAGTCTTTCCCCCTCGTGTCCAAAGTAATAAAGCTCCCATTACCAGACTTACTACATATGTTCTGTTACTGCGTGGTATTTTGTTATCCTCATTTTAAATGGAGTACCCTTTACAAAAGACATGCAAGTCTGTATCTTTGCAGACTTCCTAAAGGGTCAAAATCTTTTTTTTTTTTTTATCAGGAAGCATAATTCAACATTTTAACAAAAAGCAATGGCACAAAAGACCCCTTACTCACAGCTAGGTCATTGTGCTATTATCTTTCATACACAAGAAAACAAATAAATTCACTTTGTCCCTGTTCCCTGCATGTTTCCCAATCTTCCTTTATGTTTGGTATGTAAAGAACACTTCTGAATTGGTGTTTTTTTTTAATTGGTGAATTGGTCCTTTTTATTTGAAACTAACAAATGAAGTATGTCTAAATCAAAACAAGGCAAAACATCAAAATCAAGGCCAGGGGTGAAAACTAAACATTTTTAATATGGAGCATGCAGCTTCTGGGTCTTGGTTCTGTTGAAGGCATGATCTGTTGGTGTGAACCTACAGCTATTGCTCATCACATTCACACCTATGATCCTGCTGCAAGCTAAACTGCTCTTTTATTTCATTCTGCTTGTTTAGAGTAAACAGATTTGCTTTGCTTTGTGGACATGGCTAGTGTTTTCTTGGGAAATAACCTTTGATGTGTGTGGTTATTTTGGCCAAACCTGGGGGTGCATTCATTTTTTATGATAAAGTAAATTCCAAGCCTCGGATCCAACCAAAGCCCCAAACCCCACCTCCCACTAAGGCCCATCTAAAAGCCCAACCTGACAACACAGATCAAAATCCTGGTCACACCCAGGCAGATCCAGTTCTTGCAAAAGAGCAATCCCTAGCCAAGGTTCCTGTCAAGCCCTCATCACCAGCTAAACCTCAGCTCCAGCATAAGTCTGTGCTCAAAGAGCAACCCAACCCTGAAGCCCAAGCTCAGATCATGGCCCCCTTTGAAGTATCCTCTACCCTTTCCAGAGCAGCTCCTACCCCTGCTCCTACACAAGCCCAGGCCCATGCTGCCCTAATGAAACCCACGCCACCCCAGCCTCCTCTAAAGGAACAACCTGCACCACAGCAGAAGTCAGCCCATCCTCTTCTGAAGTAAGAAAGTTTTACCTTTTGCTTCATTGTTTGCTTGTCCATTTCAGCAAGAAGCTATTGAGCAGTTCCTTACACCAGGGGTGTTCAAGTATGCTCTTTGAGATGTTGGCTGAATCCTATTTTGCATTATGCATCTAAGTAATAGAAGTATGCATTTAACTTCTGATGGAACAGTACTTACTTTCACATAAGAAATAAAGCAATACTCCAATATTTAGACTGAATGCTAAATTGTACAATTATGTCTTGGAACCCCACAGGGGTTCATACATCACAAACCAATCTTTATGCAAGGAGTTTTGGGAAATATTAGCCCAAAACCAAAATGTCCACAAATGTCCACCGAAAAATTGTGTGCCATCTAAGTACTTTGGCATACTTCCTAATAATAATTTTTTGGGGATGCACTAATCTTGATAGTATATAGCAGGGATTGTATGCCAAATGGGATGCAGCCCTACCTTCCTGTAGAGTTTGCCTTCACTCTAGAGCTTTTGGTGCAAATTTGACATCAAGTCAAGTTTGACTGGTGTGAAAGCGGTTTTCCAGAACTGGTGTACACCATTCAACTGTGCCTTAGTCTGCTTGAAAAGGTGGTCTGGTGTTCAGGTGAAATCTGGTATGGCTCGCAAGAAATAAATGTGGGCTAACTTTCAGGAGTGAACCGCTATTGATAATGTATAATTTGCATCTTTGTAATTGCAATTATTTCAGTATAATATAATTTCTCATGGTTGCTTGCCTGTGAATTGCCTTTGAAAAGCAGCTTGCATTTCTCACATCTTCTCCTCCTGAGTTGTCTCAACCATCTGCTGCTAGTTTTCATGGTGGTGTTACAGTACATTGATGAAACAAACAAATAGTTCTGACCCAAGGAAACACTGACACACTAAGGAAAGCTCCAGCAGAGCATTTGACAGATAGGAATGCATAAGCTCTGTCTTGAAGTTGTGGTAACAACTGTGCCAGATTGAATTTAATGGGTTATAAGGTGAAATGGATTTCACAAAGGCACAACTGGACCTGCCTCTTTAAAATTGTCTTTGGTCAGTGGTTGCCTACGTCAGAGTGCATTGTGGCAAAACATTACATTTTCTTAACGTCTGGTTGCATGATGGAGCATCATTTTCACAAACCCATGTGTTTTCCCTTTTTTTCCTGATGCACCATACCCATAGAAATCAATGCATTTGCAGCATTCTCTAATGCAGCAGAGTGTGACCTTGGGGCCAGCCTCCCCAGGGGAGAAGGGTGAAAAAGAACCTGGCTTTGTACAAAGCAATCAAACTAATTGTGAAAGTAGCCTAACGCACCTGCTGGTGATTATCAATTGAACCTGAAGCCCTTGATTAGACTGGATCAGGTGTGTGTGTTGCTTAGAGTTAGAGCCAAACTCTTTCAGAAGGTAGATCTCCATGATTGGAATTAAGCCTTACATGATTACTTTTTTAAATTAGCTAAATATCCAAATGATTACATAAAAGATTATCAAATTTTTCATATTGTTGTCCACTATTTTGCCGTAAATCCCAGTCCTTGACCAACGCATTCAATGCCTTTGGTGAGACCTTACGTTCCAGCAATGACGATGAAGCCAAGGCGGAGACCATCCGAAATTTGCGAAAGTCTTTTGCAAGCCTATTCTCTGACTAATGACAAGCTACTGCCCAAAGGGTGGCCAGGGTTTGATTGATAGATACAGTATGCATCCTGGTCATCCTGGAGGTATATTCCATGTAATTATACATTTAACCCCTCCTCCCAACTCTGCTGTAACTATCCAAGTGTCAATTACAAAGTGGAGAGTGATGTACAGTGATTGTTCTCACAAGATGTTGGTTTGTACATTTGTGAGTCGCTCTGCCTTGAAACACTGGGATTTGTGTGAGGGGATGGTTCATACACGATCAGTTATAAAAGGCTGGTGTATGCACAAATTGTCCAGAACCCGTCAATGTTGTAACCTTATCATGATAGTGTGTTTTCATGGCCTACAGAAAAATATTTGTGACAAGTTTCCATTGTTTATTCCCTGTAGAGTCTGTGTGTATGTGTGTGTAATTGGTGTGTTGTAAGCATTAGCCAGTAAGACATTAGTTGAACAATACCTTGGGATCTTTATAAAAGCACTTTCCTATTCAAGTTTCCAACAATAATCACTTATTGGACTGGTTGGGTTTAATGCAGCAGTGGCGTTTCAGTGGAATGCCTGATGTTTTAGCGACATAGCTTGTGTCCAGCATTTATCAACTTGTCAAGATATTCATGTATGCCATGTTTATAGTATCTCTACATATTGTATTGTATGTTAAACATCTCAGGAGTTAAAGTTGAATATATGTTTTTTCCAGCGTTACATTGTTTATATGTTTTCTTTGTGTGCAGTTATATTGCATTGCATGACCCGGTGACGTTTGTTATTTCTGTGAAGTGCCAATAAACATGTGGCGCATCATTCCACTGATATGCTGGCGTGCTTTGTCCTGTTCCCGTTTGCATTCTGCTCATTATCTGTACATTCAGCTATCACAGATACAGATAGCCTTGAGTGGCAACAATTTATTCATGTATCTACATTTTTTGCAGTATATGTTTGTTTCTTTGTTGTTAGATCCAGAGGCTCTAACCTGTAAGTACAAAGACCATTGCCCAAATTATTGTGGGGTGGGACACCATTACTATGTTTTGCATTATACAAACTCATGATGGATATTTTATGTGAATAAAGAATATAACTCTTAAGATCTTTGTGCTCGCTCATTTGAAAGAGGGTAAAACTGAACAGTTAATTATATTAAGCCAACAAACATGAGTTTCCACCAGGTGGCACTTAGTGACTTCTGTATCTCTATTAATCCGTATTCATTGAAAAGAGCAGGTTTTTCCAACTATAAAAGTTTAACAACCATTACATTTCCATCCAGCATACCAAACAAATGCTGTTCAAGTCACTAAATGTAAATGAAAAACATTACACACTAAACCACTTTTTGTGTGGGCAGTCAAATGAGTGGACCAAATGACTTTCCATCAAATACCACAAGAGCTACACAGGTGTGAATCTCAGAAACAAAAATCTACAAATCTACATTTACATGACTCAGGGAAAACCACAGGTGTCTGAAAAGTTAGGATTCTACATAATTTTGCCATCAGGTAAAGACAGTTTACATGTGTAAAGTTGTCATTGCAACACAAACATTCTCCAAATTTGTTGTCAGTTACTTTAAATTGAAATTTGGTGTCTTGAGATCTTTAAAATGGTTGACAGATTAGAATTAGTTTATTAAATTGAATCTTTAGAGTTTGGTATTAGCATGTACATCTGAATCCTTCTAATAATGCTAATTTGCACCTTTCAACTCACTATTTCAGAACTATTGTGACATCACGTATGTATGCCAACAGCCCATTTACTTTCAAATATTTTGTTCAGTCATATGATTGATGAATCAAATCCCACGCAAGAGATTCTCATTACGTCAAACCTGTTTGCCTTTTTCCACATCTTTATTACACATTATCTAAACTTGTGACCATGTGAAACAATGAATGACACACTGCAACTGTTATTTATTACTCATTCATTGCTATTACAGTGACAAAGGATTTGATGCAGAAAGTTTTGATGAAAAATTAAAGAGAAGTAAGAGTGATTGAGACAGATAAACTGGGCATTCTGTCTATTATAGGAATTTTGGAGACTGAATTCATTATTTGCCTCAACCTTTGTGCACTTCCAGATAACATCAAGTAAACATTTCTTCCAAACTGTATAAAGTTTTCAATAATGTTGAATATAGCCTAATCCCAGTTCCAACTGCCTTAATAATTCTGTTTTCATCAATGTGACCTAGTCAGGACACTTGACATACAGAAAGTCCAAATAAAACGTGGCACAGATACAAACAAATCAATCATGTTTAATACATATTATACAGATTTTAGCATTCATAATTTAACTATAACACATTAAGAAAAATGTTACATGATAATATTAAAATGGCCAATTGCCTAAACTATATGAGGCAATTTGAGCGTTATACCAAGCACTGTGTGTTGAGTTGACAACAGCTGGAGTAAAATAGGTAGTCTTTTTAAACTTTATATGTTGTGTGTGGTAAAATTACCAGCGTAATACAGTTAATTTGGCGGAGATTACATTTGCTCTTCCGCATTGCTCCATGTGTTCCAGAGGTGTTCCAGATGGGAGGAGGAAAAGGGTGGCTGTGGCTCAAAACATAAGAAGCTCCCTAACAAGACATCATTTGGGCCATATTTAGAATCCTTAATCGATCATTTTCAATCATTTAGAAAATGTTGAGTATTTAAAATCACTTTTGGGTAACAAATGAGCGTTTTTAGCATATTTAATATAAACAAAGACTCTTTAACAGAATGTTCTAACATCTTTAGAATCTTTATTATGGATAATACACACTAAACATTGGAATTCATAGGCGCATTCGAGCGGACGCTGCGTGTAAAAAGCGCTTACGTTGTCCAAGTTTTCCGTATAGATAGGCAGCTCACTATGATTTGAGCCACGGCCATATATACTACGTGCCCAGCGCATCCATTCGTTGAATAGAGCTCAAGCACTGACTCCAGCATATGTAACCTAATACATATAATCCCAAACCTGTTGAACACCGCTGCTGTAGAGGGATAAAGTAAGCACGCGCGGATAGCGGGAAAAATCCAGCAAACCAACATCAGGAGGAAACATAATCTTTGGCGTCATTGAGCACCTTCAAGAGATCCCCACAGGTCAGTGCAATTTAAGACCACCTCTAGTGAGCAGCAGGTGAATCCTCCTGAGCAATACACGTTTAGTGTGGGTCTGTTAATTTATGCTACATGTTGCACGGGCGTTTCAATCTTAAGAACCCATCGTTTACTCCAGGTAAGAGTGTATCGCAGATCATCCTGTTATGCTCACACTTATAATATCACTCTCTATATATCAATTGCCTAAAGATTACGCGTGTGATGATTTCAGATGGTGAGTTAATAAACTGCTGTTTATTTAAACTCAAAAGTGTTGCATTTGATCTTGTACGTTAAATAGACGCGTGTCACATATTTTAACAATCGGTAACATAAGCAAATGACGTGTTATATGACTGAGATTTATGAGTTATGAGATATGTCTACTATAATTGCTGTAAAGTCTGTTACCAAAGACTATGCCAAAGAAAGAAAAAGTAGGCTATATCAAATTATGTATATGGTTATACAAATTGTATTTATTAAATAACATTTGGCTGTGACACTGAAGACTGCTTATGCATATTACAGTACATGCTACTGACTGTTGCTTGTGGACATCTAAAGAAGTTCAATATTTCAGCAGTGATTTAGAATAAAAGTATTTTGTTTGATATTCAGTAATTCTTATGTTAAACACCAATTTAACTGTAATGTCCAGTAGTTTCAGCACATATGACTTCGCTTTCACTTTCTTTGCAGTGTTCTTATAGAGCAACTATGAATATTTAATCTTAATAGAGATAATCATTTGCTTTTAGACCTAAGAACAGTTATATAGAATATACTGCATATATATGTAGTGAATATATATATATATATATATATATATATATATATATATATATATATATATATATATATAGTGAAAAACACTACAAATACAATGAAATTGAAAATTAAAATGAATCAGTTTGCCCAGAAAACCTACAGTTCTTTTGATTTTATCTCAGCACATTAATATGAGTCAAATGAGATGATTTACTGTAATTTTGAATAGTTCAGATAAGACTATAAGACACATAATCATACTGTACTTTCTCACTTGCAATTGACACAGTTGTTGTAATCGGGGATGTAAAACATTTTTTTATTATTGATTTGGTTTATTATTGATTTGGCAATGTGAATTTCAGTTCATTCCTAATCTGCCAAGATATATGTCATAACCCATGACTAAGTGTTACAAATCATTAAACATAAATAAAAGTTGATATCTGTTGGTATCAGTTGGCATTATGTTTTGGGAATGACAACAGAAGTATTATCAATACATAATCAACTTTGCCAGCATAAGCATTGTTTGATTGAAGAACTAAAGTCAGATTCTTGTAAGTCACAAATAGCAGCTAGTGCAAAATGTCTGGCCTATTTACAGGTGACCTCACATTAACTATGGACTTGTTCCACTGTTGTTTGACAGCTAGAAAGTGTCACTTTCCTTTTTAGTATATAAATAGTTTTTTAACTTACTTTTGTGAAAGTTTTGCTTAACAAGCGGGTATGTGCTTTCATTCTTTATATATTCGTTATATAATTAAAATATTTTAATATATTTTTAGTGTGGCTTAAGTGTCCAAATACATTTTGGGGCAAATGTTTTAGCTCAGACAATGTATATAGTTAAACAAATCTAGCCGTTGACCTGTTATATAACTGACAAACAACAGTATGGACTTTGCTCTGTTGTCATAAATGTAAGGTGTGGAAATAGCAGCAAAACCCTGTATACATTGATCTTTATGGTGCATACAGTTTGTCACATTGTACTGCAAAAGGCTGCTGACAAACTATATTATTTCTGACAACTATTGATACGTATATTGACTTCTGTAGCTTATGGACAGGACTGAACAAGTATAGTCTTTAGAGATTTTTCAATATACATTGTGTTGTTTTTATATATGTGTTTGTCTGCATGTGTTTTTTTGTGCGTATTAGTTGTTTTTCATGTGTATTTACAGGAGTGGTTATGCTATTTGGTTTTAACACAAGGATGATGGATTGCATCTCTTTTGAAAAGGCCCAGTTACACACAGTTCATACACATATTCCATGATTAAATAGAAGCTTTTCGTTCATTAGAGGCCATAGACCACACCTTATCCACAGAGTCCTTCTGAGCTTTGCAATTCAATGGACTGGAACTTTAGTTCCAAGAACTAGTTGTGGCACCATTGCATGCGTGGCATGTACATCTGTGGGTTGTATACTTTGTGCATGTGTGGACGTATTACCTCTTGTGTTTATTTGGGTTGATCTATTGATGTTTGTGTTCAAATCTGGTAAATATATTTTTACATATAGTGTCAAGGCTAATTTAACAATAATGTTTGCAAGTAGGCAGGATTATCTGAGTAAGCAAGATTAAGCAATCAAAAATAAGCATGTTCTGTCATCCGAATTGTTTTTTAACCCTTAAATGCATGGACATTCATTGATATACAAAATGCCCAGATACTGTAACGTTTTCTAAATATTCTCATAACAATTGCAAAATGATCAATTAAAATATATTAAAATATATTTTGTTGTTTTATTTTACATATATCAAAGAGATAACGGAACCAAAAAATCTAGAACAGGATTCATTATTTTCACACTGAAATGGAAATGAAACGCAACTGGCTGTCAAGCACATATTGAGCTACACATAACACATAATCTACACAAAAGATACACAGAATCATTTTCTCAGGCACTTACTGAGTCTAAATAGATGCACAACTTACTATATTTCAATAGTACACACATATGACAATAGTCATGTCATACTGTTCATGTATTACACTTGCTATAGTTTACTTTCATGTTGTTTCTTCATCAAATAGCCATGTCAAATGTAAATCAAGTCAATCACTGAAACAAAAGCACCACCTTGAGTAACAAATAGTATGTATATTATGTATGTGTACATGCATATAGAATACTGATATATTACCATTGTCACAGAAAATCAACATGATATAGTATTTATTTGTATGAAGATAGTACATGGAAAATCATAATCATAAGTGCAACTTTGAACTGTTGGTGGCGATTTCGTTCTCGATATTTATCGCAAAAAATAATCCACGATATCGAATAATTTTCTATGTTTAGGCTGTGCTCTACATATAGACGATTAGGTGTGTGTCGCTAAAAATGCAAGCAGCTTTCTCAGACTGTATGAAGTTGCTAACAATTAGGCTACGCCAGTCATGGGGCTGGACCCCAGATTGATTCCATCTGGACTGCAAGACATCATGACAACGGTTGCACCCTCTCGTCGTCTCTAGCGAGCAGTGCAACATTACAACAGTGCTGTGTACACAAGATCTGATCTCTCTGCGCTGTATTCTTGAATATTTTTCTACATTTTACCCTGTCTCGCTCTGCACGTGTTGCCTCTTTTCCCCGCATTTGAGGTGCCACATAAGTTAACAAGGTTCCAGAGTGCCTTTAGACCATAATGTTTTTTTCTTCTAAATTTAGCTTTACTAATCAGCATGTTACATAATAATTTAATACTAAACAAATCGATTTCTGTTCTAAATTAATCAGATTTCATCACCTCTGCCATGACTGACAAGGAAAAACAATAAAATTACTAGTTTGGTTGGTAGCCTAGTCTTTCTCACTTTAATGAAAATATAAAACTGGTCCATTCAGACTTTTACATTTTCTCTCAGGGGATACCCCTGAACCCCAATACAGTATTATTCCTCAGTCACAAGGGCTTCTAAGCCCCAGAACCTTTTATCAAAATATTTAAATAATTTGAATTTAAAAAATATATGCTCTCATTATGCTTCAAAACATTCATATCCATCTGCACTTGATTGATAAACTCTATAAAATATTTTAATATAGTAGAAGTAGAAGATCCCTCAGCTTTGGATGTCTCTGGGCCTCCAATGCAGTTACTCTTTTGACTGTTTAGGAGTTTTTCTTTCTTCCTTTCTTCTGCCAACTTGGAAATTAAAAAAACATCTGCAATGTGCAAATGTGAATGTAATAGCGTGATAAATATCGATATCGAATGATATGAAAAAGAATATTGTGATAATATTTTTGGCCATAACGCCCAGCCCTACTATATGTAGACAAAATTCTAATTTGCAGTGACAGAAAACTGCAGTAAAATCTTGCATCTGTCAATCTAAAACTTAACAAGTTGTTAGGTTCATATTATGTTGGTATGTAAATATATTTACATCTCAGCTTTGCTAAAATATACAGTGGGCCTTATCCATTAACCATGGACAGAACATAAGCATGGTTTTACAAACATAGAAATACATTTTCACATTGATGTGAATGCAACAATTTATGTAAAAATTTATTTAAGAATGATTTACACAGAAATAAATTAGCGCATATGTTTTATGAACAATATACGCAAATTTGTTCGGCCTGTGTTTCATGATCAATTGAGACAAATGTCAGAGTATTTCTTTTGTTTTGTCCCTAGGATGCATAATTACAACTGTGACACAATGTTACAATGTCCATAAACAAGCTTATATTATAACGGAATACTTCGGTTGAAGTCCAGAAGCCCCCATGGTTTCAGAGATGATGTCAAGGGTTATAATTCATACTCAAGTTCCAAAGTAAAAAAAGACGCTAAACATTTTGGAACCTTTCCCAAAATGTGACCACAACTGATCGCTCCCCCTTTTCCTGTCCAGATCGAAGAACAAGGAAGACCCTTCCTCTAATTTCATGGGATTTGTAGCTATAGTGATTTTGCGGAGGCCTTGACAGAGAGCATGTTCCTTCCTTATCCGTTTAGGAAGCACTGCAAACCCTCAGGAGAGTCATCCACTATTAACTCATTCCTATTAAAAGTAATTGGGAGAAAGTTCATGTACTTAGATGTTGTTCAAGTCGAGATTGGGTTAAACATCAAAACTTGTTGTTTGTCCCAAGCTCAGACAAATGCATGTTTTTGTACAATCTTATTTGTTTTGAAAATGTCAAAACCTTTACTAAATTAATCTGCAGATTAATTTGAATATGAGATTTTGAATTCACTGAATTGAACAGCAGTTTGTGGCTGTGTAACAGTGTTTCAGACCTGGTTATTCATACTAAAATCCCTTTTTTATTTAAAGTCCATTAATGTCATGGCTTCAAAAATGAATGATTGCTGTACTCAATCCACACTTAACATCACATAACGTCAGTTATTTTTAGATTTGACATTTTATTAAAGGATCGTACTTACCCTCATGATGTTCCAAACCCATATGCTGTTATTTTGTCAGTGGAACACAAAAATATTTTTGAAGAATGATTATCCAGCTCTTAGTTCCTAATGACCAGCAGTGTTGGGTCATTTCTTAAAAATAGTAATCCACTACAAATTATTAAGTATTTATCCAAAATTGTAAACAATTACAATTCTGATTACTTTATTGGAAAATTTATAATTAGATAATTAAATTTATTGAAAGTCAGAAACTGTCATTTGATTACAAGAATTTTTATATATAATGCATTACACAAATTTATTTGAATAAAAAGTAATTAGATTGCATTAACTAATTATGTTTTTATTGAATTACACCAAACTCTTGTTACCAGGGGCTGTCAAGATCCAAAAAGGTCAAAAGAACTCCATAAAAGTAGTCCATATGACTTGTGCGCTGTGTTTCAAGTATTCCGAAGCCAAACGAAAGGTTTGTGTAAGGAATAGACCAAATGTATCATATTGTCACAAATAATCCTGCCATTTTGGCAAAGCATTTTCTAATCTGGACATGGGCTAGATGCAAGCTTTGGCAAAGATGAAGATTATTGGTAAATAACAGCTCAAATTATGCTATTTAATGACTTCAGAAGACACTGAATTTATGCAAGCGTCATATGGGCTATTTATACATGTCTTTTGACCTTTTTGGAGCTTGACAGATGTCACTATGAACTGTTGTCGTGTGACAAAAAAAATTATACTTTTGTGTTCCTCGGAAAATGAGGGGGAGTAAATAATTATAGAAATTTACATATTTGGTGGAACTGTTCCTTAGGACAAGTGAAAGCATATCATGCATGTTCTATTACAAGTCTAATTTTACTTCTGCCTCTTCGTGTCCATTTATTAGAAGAACTTGTCCATATCAGATGCTGTTCTGTGAAGAGAAGTGGAACCAGCAATGTTTTGAGTTGAATGAAGCAACAGGAAGTCATCTGGCTAGCCTTACACCTCATAGCAGGACCACATGATAGTTGGCTCTCTGCACTTTTGCTGAGACTGTGAAGTGTCAAAACTGGCAAAAAAAAATCCTCCAGTTCCTGTTAAATTAGTATAACCACAGAAATAGCCACACACTTGCCTATCCGATTAAGTCAAAAGTTCAGTGCACACAGTTCAGTTTATCAACCTAAATCAACAAGGATCTGACCTCCAGAACAACATTCAGGTTTTAGGGTGAGCTATAGTTTTTTGTTGTTGTTTTGAGCTATTTTTGTATAATGTGTTTTTTTACATTTCATGGGTTAGGTGCAAAGTTTATGTTCCTTTTAAAGCTGTGAATTGAAAGTTGTCAGGTCAGGTCTCAACCAAAGTGTTATGTTAAATTACATGATAATATGCAGAGCAGAGATTCTTGATATGTATTAAAAATTACATCACTATTCTAAAGCAAAATTAATTTCCCAGTAATTAATTGCTTTCTTTTCTTATGCATGCAGTGCAAGCACTAAGATCAAAGGAAGTGTTTAGAATTCACCCAACGAGCTAATTTATTGTCTTCTTTAAATAAAAAAAGTCAGAAAAATATATCAGGGTCCACTCGTCTCACAGTTGATGGATCCGTGCCAGCATACCTAAAAATGTGGTTAGAAATGTGTATACTGTGAAGCCTCCATCAATGTGGCACATGCATGCATCGCAAAATCAGTACTAGCCGAGTAGGCGGCCAGACAGCTTTATTGTCTGGGCAAAGTCTCATAATGAGAGGGCAGGGGTCAGACTTCAGTTTGGAGTTTGGAGACTTCAGTTTGTGCTGAGATCTTTTGCTCTCCATGACAAAGCTTTGAGGTCACGGTTGGTACTCCCCCTCCTCAGAACCAAAGCCTCCCTCACACAAACTCCTCCATCCTAATTTCTGAGGAAAGCGTTACATCAGGTGACGGTTGTCAAATGAATAGGGTAAAGCCCTGTGCATAGCTAAAAATAATTTCTCAACCAAAAATAATTTAAAAAAATCTGAGGGTCAAATCATAAATAATGCTAAATGATCAAGTGGCATTTTTTCCATTCTAATCAAATTTGTATAATATTTTATATTTGTAAAATATATTTTTTTAAATGTTTCACATTCAAGCGCATAGGTTGAGTGCAGAAACTCAGATTTTGAGGCGTTATCATTCTTAGAATCGTCATTGGGAATTTTTCGAGGAACCAGAAGTAATTTGTTCTCTGTGGTTTTATCTCTCTGTCAATCTGTGATAAATGTTCATATGCCAGTGAATGTTGTTTAGCAGGTTCTGTTTGTACATTTACATTTACATTTACATTTATGCATTTGGCAGACGCTTTTATCCAAAGCGACTTACAGTGCACTTATTACAGGGACAATCCCCCCGGAGCAACCTGGAGTTCAGTGCCTTGCTCAAGGACACAATGGTGGTGGCTGTGGGGCTCGAACCAGTGACCTTCTGATTAACAGATATGTGCTTTAGCCCACTACACCACCACCACTCCGTTTGTGTGTTTTCTCTGTTTTTAAAGATGGCCTTTTCCAGTGCAGCACATGCATTTTTAATGTGTTAAGCATTTTTAAATGGCATACATCCCTGAAAGAGAAACATATTAACAAACTAATATGTGAACTTCTGATATTTTAATTAATTGTCTTCCTTTTTTTTAATTTTTTTATTGTAAGATCATTTTAAAAACCTTTTAATCTAAAGGCATATGCCATGTTTATTCTGTTGGTTCATGTTTTTTCATGTCTTTTAAATCTCTGTCATGTCATGTGATCTTATTATGTGTTTCCCCTGTTCAAGTGTCTTGTTTTCATTGGTTCATTGTTTGATTACTGTGTTATTAGTCTCATCTTTTCATTGGTTATATTTCATTTAGTCTTGTTGTATTGTTTAGAATTTAGTCTTGTGATTGGTTGTCTTATTTACCTGTTACCCATGTCCTTGTATTTAAACCCTCATGTTTGCCATTGTCTAGTGTCAGGTATTGTTAATGTAACGTATGTCAAGTCCATAGTCAAGTCCATAGTCAAGTCCATAGTCAAGTCCATAGTCAAGATCACGTTTATAGTTAGGGTTTTTGGATTTCATGTGTTGTTAAATAAACTGCACTTGGGTTCATCTTCAAGTCATCGTCTTCATCTGCCAATTACTTCATTATTGTCAGCGCAATGTTACAGAATTCCTGACCGCCAACCATGAACCCAGCAATTCGACTCCTGTGCCTATGTCAGGGGAATCGATCCCTGGAGGAGTATGTGGGGGACTTCTGCGCTCTGGCCTGCAGGGTGGATTTAATGAGGTGGCCCTCAAAGACTGCTTCTGTTTTGGGCTGAATGAGACGATTTCCTCTTTAATGCCTGATGGTCGGTGGATGCCAGAGTCCGCTCCAGGCCGTGTCACAGCCATGCCTCCAGGCCGTGTCACGGCCATGCCAGAGTCTGCTCCAGGCCGTGTCACAGCCACGCCTCCAGGCCGTGTCACAGCTACGTGCCAGAGTCCGCTCCAGGCCGTGTCACAGCCACGCCAGAGTCCGCTCCAGGCCATGTCACAGCCACGGCAGAGTTCGCTCCAGGCCGTGTCACAGCCACGCCAGAGTCCGCTCCAGGCCGTGTCACAGCCACGCCAGAGTCGGCTCCAGGCCTTGTCATAGTCACGCCAGAGTCCACCTCCGCTCCACGAGGGGCCTCCATCCTTACGGCTCCACCTTGTTCCTCATCCCCATCGGCTCCTTCCCTCGAGCCTCTCAGGGCCCCAACTTTCCATTGGCTTTTCCCTGTTTCGCCACGCCCCACGCCTTGTCTCGCCATGCCCCACGGCTTCCTAATTAACTTTTATTATGTTTTAGGTCGTCGGGAGCCATCCCTAGAGGGGGATATGTCATGTTTATTCTGTTGGTTCATGTTTTTTCAAGTTTAGTTCCTGTTCATGTCATGTGATTTCCTGTTCCCTCATGTGATCTTGTCATGTGTTTTCCATGTTCATGTGTCTTGTTTTCATAGGTTCATTGTTTGATTACTTTGTTATTAGTCTCATCTTTTCATTGATTATAGTTAATTTAGTCTTGTTATCTTGTTTAGAGTTTAGTCTTGTGATTGGTGGTCTTGTTTACCTGTTACCCATGTCCTTGTATTTAAGCCCTCATGTTTGTCATTGTCTAGTGTCAGGCATTGTTAATGTAACGTAGGTCAAGTCATGTCATGTTTATTGTCAAGCCAAGCCAAGTCTAGTTTATGCAAAGTTCATAGTCAATTTGTTTAGTCAAGCTCATGTTTTTGTTTAGTTCACGTTTATAGTTAGGGTTTTTGGATTTCACGTTTTGTTAAATAAACTGCACTTGGGTTCATATTCATGTCATCGTCTTCATCTGCCATTTAATTCGCATTAAGACAGCATAAGCTTAAATGCTTCAAAATAGTTTTGTAGACAAATATATATTATGCCTAAATAATATTATTTTACAAAGCAAAAAATATTTTTTAATGGATGACCAGATACTGAATCAGATTGTGCAGAGCTGTAATATAAATAAAGGCAGCTACTTTGAAAAAGAAAAAATTGTTTGACATTTTTGGTCACTACATAACTCTCAAACTTCCAATTGTGCTGTTTTAAATTTCAAAAATAGTAATAAAAAAGAATGAGAGTGTTTCAACTTTTGAATCAATTCCGATTCATGTGTAATTTTTTGGCCTCACATATTTGTTCTGACTTTGCGTTTATGAGACCATGGTCCTGTTGCAATAGTGTCCCTGTGGAAAGTATTTCACATAACAGACTGTGTGCCTTTTTTGCTTGCCTTTCTCACATTAACAGGGAAGTTTTCAACAGCAGATCTGTGCAATCACCCCTCTGTATGGGCACCACACTGTAACACTTCTATATAACACTTATTTTGGAGTTAAATATCAGTCTCTGTAGGTCTTTCCATTTAGTCACTACTTTAATGAGCTTATAATGTTTTAAATACTGCTGTCTTTGATATTGAAACTGTTGGGGTCCATCAATTAGGGTTAGGGATTTGAACAAACCCTAAGTATTATTAAACTTTGGCTCATAACTCATCCTGAAATACTCGTCCCTTACTTTTCTAAGCGATCAGACTTGCGATTTTTGCAAGGCAGATGATGAAACAGTAAAAAAAATCATAAACTTACATTTAAGGAGGGCCATATCTAGAGACCAGAGTAGAGACTTGGGGGTGGCCAATTGTCGACCACTAAGCAACCACCTATCACCCACACAAATCACCCTAGCAACTACATAGCAATGACGTAGCAACCATTTAGAACACCCTAGTATTGTAGCGGCGCAGGCAAGCACCACTCAAATTTCTTCAGAAAATTAAAAATTCTAGTTTTACATTAATTATGAGAAAGATTGGGACCTCAGTAATTTGGCATTTGTTGGCAAAAGATTCAGGCAGGGCAAGTCTGCCTTTCAGAATCTTTGTATGCAGTCATTAAACTTGACATTTAGAGCTGAGCTGTCTATCTTAACTTCCACATTCACTGCAAGCTCAGACTTGATTGGACGACGCAAAGCTAAAAAACTGTCCATTAAGGGTTGGTCCACGTGGTATTTGTTGTCTTTTGTTCAGAGACAGGGCATTAACTTTGACAATTTGTCATGTTTTGTTATGTTCTATTCGCACGTCATGTTTGTGCAAACAGTTTCGTCCAATGAAACATAAGACCCGTTGAGAGCCCCATTGTCCCCTATAGTTTAGCAGAATTATGAAACAAAAGAATCTACAAGTGCTGGCTGGTGATAAGCTGCACATACCGTGGGGTTCAGTGGGGTTTTCTCATTACAAATATACCCATATATATATTTATATATTTAATTTCTGGATTTTCTTAGCATTTGGTATGTCCCCCTTTTGCTATCTCTTTGATAGTTCACCCATGTCTTAATATACTTATCCTTACTGTATGTTGTTCCAAACCTGTATGACATTCTTTCTTCCAAAATGTCTCTTTTGTATTCCACCAAAAGCAAATCAGAGTGATTTGGAACAACATGCGGTGTGGTGTGTAAATGTCGACAAAATTTTTCTTTAATGGCAGCATGCACTCGAGCTGGCATGGAAGTTTGTGCAAAACCCGATGATGCATGTTATATGGCATGATTTGCAAAGAGCATCTTTTGTACTTCAATATATGCAAGGAAATCTGACCTTTTGTACAAAGGGATTGTTCACCCAAAAATTTACATAATTTACTCACCCTCATGGCATCCCAGATGTGTATGAATTTCTTTCTTCTGCTAAACAAATGAAGATTTTTAGCAAAAAAATTACAAAGTAATCCATATGACTCCTGTGGTTTAATCCATATCTTCTGAAGCAATTTGATAGGTGTGGATGAAAAACAGATCAATATTTAAGTATTATTTTACTATAAATCTACACTTTAACTTTCACATTCTTCTTTTGTTTTTGGCTATTCATATACTTTGTGCCAAATACTGGGCAAGGAGGAGAATTTACAGTAAAAACAAGACTTAGAAATACTGATTTGTTGCTCACCAAACCTATTATATTGCTTCTGAAGATTTGGATTTAACCACTGGGTTGGATGGATTACTTTTATGCTGTCTTTATGTGCTTTTTGGACCTTCAAAGTTCTGTCCACATTTGACTTGCATTGTAAGGACCTCCTCAGCAAAAGAATGAATGTCATGCGCATCTGGGATGGCAAGAGTGAGTAAGTGATGAGACAATTTCCATTTTTGGGTGATCTATCCCTTTAACACATTTGTTTATATTTGATAAGTGGCCTGGAAATAATGCAGAATCGTAAATATTTTGCATTAATTGTATGTTCTAACATTTCTTTGTTTTAAAAGTTTCAAAATCCTAAAACTTTCTGTATAGTTCCACATTAAAATTTGATTTTGAATCCCAGATTTTCAATGTGGACTAGAAATCAACACTAAGGTATACAATACAACCCTGAACTATTTTTTTTTTTTGGTTTGACCTTATATTTTGATGGGCTTGTGGTTTCAATCAAAACTTGAGTCCAGGTTTTTAACCACTTGACTCACAGGAGTAGGAGTTTATCTTACTAAACACAATTTCTGACAATGCTATGATATCATTTGCCAACTAGAGCAAATGTCCAAGATGTTTACTACATTTCAAAATGGGCATGTTATGAACAGAAACTTTGTCTTTACTAAGAGTAGACACTTCTACAGATCACCATACCTAGAAAAGCTGTTTGCCCAACTGACAAAAAACAATTGGTAGTGAAGATCATTTTTGGGGCATTTACATTTATTTATTTATATTCTATTTAGAAACCAATCAGAGGAGAAGAACTTAGCCAGTGTCATTAAGGATGTGTCAAACCTGTTGGTATTTTTGGAAAGTCATTGGGACCCATTCCACTATTACTAAAAGTGAGGTGTAATAGTCTACTATTGAAAATATTTATATCTTGCTAAATTCAAGTAAAAGGTTGAACTTTTACATGAATTTCAGAAATTATCTTTGTATTTGATATGTGTCCTTCCTTTAATGACCACATGCACCTGAGCTGGCATGGGCTCCTGACATGGAAGTTTGTGGAAAACCTGATGGTCCATGCTATCCAGCATGATTTGAGAATGTTGCAAAGAGCATCTTGTGTGCTTTAATGGAAGAAAGGACATCTGACCTTTTGTACAAATGAGTTACAATGGTCATTGTCATGAATTTGCTTAGATTTGATAACCTAGACATAGTGGATTTAAAAAATAAAACCAAGTCAGATTTCCTTCTATTTAAGCACATAATATGTTCTTTAGAACATTTTCATCATGCTGGACAACATGGATCATCGGGATTTGTTCAGATCGAAGGAAAAGGGGGACATACCAAATACTATGATTGTCTCCAATTGTTTTAGTAAACTGAATAATACTGAGAATCAAGTAGTTTTCAAAATTTTGTCTGTGTGGTTGTTTATACAATCAGTGTCCTTGATTATATAAAAGCTAGTCCTCTGTGTACAGAGTTGATATAGAGAAGGCCTATGAAATCAACTGTTTGTGAGCCTATCTATGGGTCAACCGAGATAGACTTCAGTTTATTATCAACTACAATCTGTGGTGATGGCACTCTGGATTTGTGTTCTATATTTAGCATGTCTGCCTCTCTGAACATTTTATTAAAGAGCATACAGGTATATTTGAAGTCATACGTTTACATACACTTAGGTTGAAATCATGAAAACAAATTTATTTAACCACTCCACAGATTTCATATTAGCAAACTATAGTTTTGGCAAGTAATTTAGGACATCTACTTTGTGCATGATATGAGTAATTTATCCAACAATTGTTTACAGACAGATTGTTTCACTATATCACATTTTCAGTGGGTCGATGTTAACTGTGCCTTTAAGCAGCTTGGAAATTTCCAGAAAAGGATGCCAAGCCTTTAGACAATTAGACAATTAGCTTCTGATAGGAGGTGTCCTGAATTCGAGGTGTACTTTTGGATGTATTTTAAGGCCTCTCTTCAAACTCAGTGCCTCTTTGCTTGACATCATGGGAAAATGAAACGAAATCAGACAAGACCTCAGAAAAAGATTTGTGGACCTCCACAAGTCTGGTACATATGGAGCCCCTGAAGTGACCTGTGCAAAAAAAAAAAACATCACAGAGACTTTCGCGTGCGCACGAGAACGTTTCTCGTGTGCAAGCATTACAGTTTCCGGTGTGTGTATAGCTCTTTTCCGATTGCTTCTTTGCCATCATTCATTTACTCAAAGATGCTGATAGCATGGATGCACATGAATTTATAGAGATATATTTTAAACTTGGCCTTCAATACAAAGACATTACTGTCTATGACATTTGTAATACTGTCATGGCTGAGACACGTTTGATCTTCCAAAGGACAATAAACTAGCAATAGACTTGTACTTGCATTTAAGGAATGAGATATTAACCTCATTATAACCTGTGCTTAGCATGTTTCTTTTATCTGATATCCAGATATAATATGTATATATTCATACTTATGTAATATTTTTGTGAAAGTGTTCACATTTGTTACAATTATATCAAAGTTTAAAATTTAACTGTGTGCAATGTCCCTTGTTTGTTACTTCAACAGTCATAAACTATTAAATTAATCATTCACCCAAAAATCTAAATTCTGCCATTTACTCACCCTCACGTTGTTCCTAAATCACATGAATTTCTTTATTATGTAGGGCACAAAAGGATATGAAAGGCAGAATGTTATGGACTGAGAGTCTCAGTCACCATTCAAATTCACTGCATCAATATTCTTTACAATTAATGTGAATGGTGACTGAGACTCTCAGTCCATAACATTCTGCCTTTCATATCCTTTTGTGCCCTACACAATAAAGAAATTCAGAGACTTTCTCGTGCGCATGCAAACGGTTTCACGATCACAGAAAGTCTCTGTGATGTTTTTTTTTGCACAGGTCACTTCAGGGTTCATCCTTGGGAGCAATTTCCAAATGCCTGAAGGTACCACGTTCATCTGTACAAACAATAATATGCAAGTATAAACACCATGGGACCAAGCAGACATCCTATCGCTCAGGAAGGAGACACACTCTGTCACCTAGAGATGAACGTTGTTTGGTGCAAAAAGTACAAATCAATCCCAGAACAACAGCAAAGAACCTTGTAAAGATGCTGAAGGAAACAGGTAGACAAGTATCTATATCCACAGTTAAACGAGTCCTATATCGACATAACCTGAAAGGCTCCTCATCAAGAAAGAATCCAATGCTCCAAAACTGCCATAAAAAAGTGCACATGTGGACAAAGATCTTACATTCTGGAAAAAAAAATCCTCTAGTCTGATGAAACAAAAATTTAACTTTTTGGCCATAATGTTATGTTTGGAGGAAAAAGGGTGAAGCTTGCAAGCCGAACAACACCATCCCAAACGTGAAGCATGGGGGTGGCAACATCATGTTATAGGGTGGAGGGAACGGTGCACTTCACAAAATAGATCATGAAAATTATGTGGATATATTGAAGCAACATCTCAAGACGTCAGCCATGAAGTTAAAGCTCGGTTGCAAATGGGTATTCCAAATGGACAATGACCCCAAGCATACCTCCAAAGTTTTGGCAAAATGGCTTAAGTACAAAAAGTCAAGGTATTGGAGTGGCCATCACAAAGCCCTGACCTCAATCTGATGAAAAAGCATGTGCAAGCAAGGAGGCCTACAACCCTGACTCAGTTACACCAGTTCTGTCTGGAGGAATGGGCCAAAATTTCAGCAACTTATTGTGAGATACTTGTGGAAGGCCACCCAAAAAATTTGACCCAAGTTAAACAATTTAAAGGCAATGCTACCAAATACTAATAAAGTGTATGTAAACTTTTGACCCACTGGGAATATGATGAAAGAAATAAAATCTGAAATATATAATTTTCTCTACAATTATTCTGACATTTAAAATTCTTAAAATAAAGTAGTGATCCTAACTAACCTAAAATGTCATGGTTACTGTTGTAACCACTGTTCCCCGATGGAAGGAATGAGACGTTGTTTCGAATGTAGTGACACAAGGGGTCTCTTCTGGGAGCCTCGCGTACCTCTGAACTTGAACTTGAGAAAAGGCCAATGTCAAGTTGGCAGACAGAATTTGCATGCCCCGCCCCCGAACATACAGGTATAAAGGGAGCAGGCGAGCGAATGCCAGACAGGTTTTCACTGAGGAGCCGAGAATACGGTTATGGCGCATTACAGTGGTAGGGATAGTGACGTGGCAAGGGGAACACAACGTCTCGTTATTTCCATCAGGGAACGGAGGTGACAAAAATAACCATGACATTCCTCTTCTGTCACTCTCTCGACATTGTGTCGATTGTAGTGACACAAGGGGTCCCACTTAAAAAACGCCATGCACTAACCCGTGTTACGTGGCTTCCGAGCCAGGTGCAAGCAGGCTGTTGCGTGCTAGAAGCAGCTGGGTTGGCTGCACGTATCCCTCCCCAATGCCCCCAATAATAGGTGTCATATACCGTTCTTCGGTTCCCCGTACCCATACGGAAACAGGCCACATGACTTGTATGGGAGCCAGCCAGCCAGCCTATCTATCTTAACGCTATAGATGCGTTGGGGAAGGTGTCCTTTTCCGTTCCTATTCTTTTAGGGGGGACGAATACGACGAATACGCACAGGGTTGTCAAGCCACCCGTGGACATGGTGCGGTGGTAGATCCTGCCTAACATGGGAGGCGTTGCTACAGACATGGCGACCGGAGGGCAGCGAGGACTGCCCAAGGGAGACGCGGGTCCTGTCAGCGGGGGGACCGTACTGTGTAAAATACGTCACAGGCCTGGGTGTGATAGGCTAGGGGATAGCATCAGCAACCCAATGAGCTAACCTTTGTTCGGAGACGCCGTTCCCCGGTCCACCAAAGCAGACAAAGAGCTGCTCAGAGCATCTAGAGCCCTCCGTGCGGTCCACATGGATACGCAAAGCATGTACTGGACACAGCAACAAAGAGGTTCATGACCTAAATCCTGAAGGGAGTCGTAGGAATCTTGGGCACGTAGCCCGGTTGCAGTCTTAGGATGAGGTGAGCATCTGCCGGACTGAACTCCAGGCAAGTGTCGCTGACAGAGAACTCTTGCAAGTCCCCAACCCTCTTGATGGAAGCGAGCGCGATCAGGAGGGCCGTCTTCAAGGAGAGAGTCTTGCGCTCGACTGAATCAATCGGCTCGAAGGGGGGTCTCTGAAGGCCTGAGAGGACCACTGAGAGATCCCAGGAGGGGAACAGGCTTGGCTGGGAAGGGTTCAACCTCCGGGTGCCTCTTAAGGAACCTGATTATCAAGTCATGCTTACCAAGGGACTTGTCGTCTACTGCGTTGGGGTTGGTGCAAGGGTTAAAAGTCTGATGGCAGGAAGGGGTGGTTAACAAACGGTATGTGCCGCGGCGCCATGCCCATCTCGGGACTCTAGTCTGAAGCCAGTGCTGAAGCAGTCTCATATGCATCAACCCGAGCGGCGCAGCCAATGATGCCATATGCCCCAGGAGCCTCTGGAACTGTTTGAGAGGAACCGCTGTGCCTGGCTTGAAGCGAGCAAGGCACCTGAGCACTGACCGCGCATGCTCAGTTGTGAGGCGCGCTGATAGGGGCTGGACAGTCGCAGGCCGTAGGTGAGATGACTGTGTCCGGGGAACCGGGACTGTAAGACTTTGATGTCTGGGTGCCATGAGAATGGCGCACGCTGGCTAGATTATCCAGGAAGTGAGGAAATCACTCTTTTATTAACAATGTGGGTATTCGGGGTGCGGCAGCGAAGAATGTGGTGTTTTCCTCCCGTCCCTCCACCAGGGGACAGAGTGGTCTTGGTACGAGTGGCGCTCTGGCCCGCGGAACCGATCGAGTAGCCGTGAGGGGGGGTGGAGGTTTTCAGTCCACCTCGCAATCAATGCAGCCCGGGAAAGCATAGCGGGAAGGGTTCAACCTCCGTGTGCCTCTTAAGGAACCTGATAATCAAGTCATGCTTACCAAGGGACTTGCCGTCTACTGCGTCGTGGTGGGCTGCGATAGCAGCGACATACACCTTCAAGGAACCAACAACTCGAGGCAGTTGATGTGCCAATGCAGGCAGGGCCCTGTCCAGGAGCCCGCAGCTGCGTGCCCGTAGCACATTGCGCCCCAACCCAGATGAGAGCCGTCTGTGGTGACCACATCTGGATACCTGCTGTAGGGGGACTCCTGTCCGCAGAAAACAGAGGTCTGTCCAAGGGTTATAAATCTGATGGCAGGAAGGGGTGATTAACACACAGTATGTGCAGACTCTAGTCTGAAGCCAGTGGCTTTCTCTCGTGAGAAAAGAAAGCCACGGCCGCTATGTTGCCATGGCTATGTTCTCGCACTGAGAACATGAACCATTCATAAAACGCTACCTGCGTGTTTTCGCAGCCCAGTTACACCAGACAGCTTTTATGACCGTCAGAAGTGGAAAGAAATCAGCCGCATCAAGGAATTACACAGTGGCGGAAGGGCATCTTTAAAAAGACGCATCCTGAAAAGGACGTTCAACGCTCATTTGTGTATGTTGCTCTTTTACCAGAATCAATCTATTTTAAAGAAAATAAACTCTTTTAGAGAATCAACACTTTTATAAGAGAAGCGCTGTCGAAGCACCCAGGGGCAGAGTCTCTACAGCGTGCAGAGAGGAAAAAGCGGCTGGAATGCGCCGTCAAAGCCAACAGGAAAGCTCTCTTGCAGAGGTGGTGAAGCAGTCACGCACACAGCTCGCTGAACACACAGCTCACTGAACACACAACCATTCGGCATTCGAATAAAAAATCTGTCTGTATTCGCTCGCCCACTCCCTTTATACCCGTATGTCTGGGGGCGGGGCATGCAAATTCTGTCTGCCAACTACGGTACGCGAGGCTCTCAGAAGAGACCCCTTGTGTCACTACAATTGACACAACGTCGAATGAGTGACAGAAGGGGAACAGGGAATTCAGGAATTGTGAAAAACTGCATTTAAATATATTTGGCTATTAAGTTGTATGTAATCTTCTGAGTTCAACTGTACGTGTTAAAATAAAAAAAGCATATGAATATCTCTCGGGTTTCATAATGATGTCATAATGTTGATCTGAATTACTGCTTAAAGCGTTCTCTAAACATCGCCTTTATTACCAGGGGATTGTACAACCACTGTAATGCAATGCCCTCCTGTACATGCTATGGATAGGCGTGGCCCCTTCCTATAGGGCATAGAAAGTCTCAAAGAATTTTTCTATATGCAAAGATTTCAACAAAAATAAAGATAAGCACCAATATTGAACAGTTTTTAATTGTGAAAACAAACCATGAAAACTTGAAAATGAAAATTGATAGCAGAGCGATTATTTGGAGGGGATATATTAAAATGGCATCTGAGTATATCATGCTACATCAATGGTTACCGATGCTCAATGTTTGAAATTATATCATAGACAATGATGCAAATTTGTTGCTTTAGATCTGATTCATTTATTGTAAAAAGGTTGATAGCCTTGTGAAACTGAAAGGGGCTTCTCAGAAAGAGAATTTAATGCTGATATTTCTACAAATATCCCTGCTATCAATTCATTTCTATTAGGGCTGTCAATCAACTAAAATTGTAATCAAATGAATTACATGATATGGCAAGTATAAGTCAAATTACTCACAATTTATCACATATTTCAATGTTTGCTGAAAAACCTATATAACGAAAATGTATAAATAACACAATAATAATGTTTCAATGTTACCCACGTCAGGCAGAGACACAAAAGTATATCAAATTGCAATAGTCCAGTAGTGTTTTTACTATTAATAGTTTAAGCTGAGCTGAATACTCAAATAATCAAATATATTTCCTAATATATATATATATATATTTATATATATATATATATATATATATATATATATATATATATATATATATATATATATATATATATTAGAAATATATTTGATTATTTGAGTCAAATATATTTGACTCAAATATATTTAGTTATATATATATATAACTAATTTATTTTAATTAATGCATTAAATCGACATATATTTTACTTTACAAATCATAGTAACATAGTAAAAATATCTTTGTCCTCTTATACGGACAAACAAATCAATATATGAGGGGAAAAAAATACTTCTCACTTGTACTTGAAGAGTTCACTTCTTGAAATTATGATGATGTCATTATGACAAAGTTTGTTTGATATATGGAATAGTTCATTACTTGAAAAGGGAAAAATATGATGGTAGCAGAGTTGAAACAGCCTGGGGACAAGTATTTTTAATAATACATTATGTTGACTAAAATGTATATTAAAAATATAGAGAGATTAAGGATAAAATACAGGCTTTTTATATGTATATATATATTTTAGATATTAATATATCTCTAATTTGTTTTCATCCAAATATGTTGGAAACACATGGGTTGGGACAGGCAAAAAGACATTGTCATGAAGAGGGTTTTTAAAGTTACTATATTTTTTTTGATTTGTTAGAAAAAATGTCTGCATTAACACATTTTAAAAGTTTGCTAGAAGTTTTTACTGAATCATTAAAGAATGGAAAGCTTCTACCAACCATGACACAAGCCTGGATCAGTCTGATTCTTAAAAAGGACAATCGAGTGTAAAAGTTACCATCCAAGTTTTATCCAGTTAGATGTATGATGGCTAATCGATTAAGTAAAGTTATGACATCACTTACATATAGATCAGATGGGATTTATTCGAGGCCGTAGCTCTTCTGATAACATTAGGCGCTCTTCAACATCATGTGGTCAGTGGATCAATCTCCGGTCGCTGCTCTCTCACTTGATGCCAAAAAGGTATTTGATATGGTAGACTTGGATTATCTTTTCAAGATTTTGGAAATGTATGGGTTCGGGAGTACTTTTATTGGTTGGATTAAGCTACTTTATAGACAGATATGTTTTCGAATTATGTGGACAGGTGGGCTTCATTACATTTATCGATGATTGGGAAGGTTAATATTATTAAAACTACCTGTTACAGTCTCTCCCTGTAGATCAGGGGTGCTCAATACGTCGATCACGATCTACCAGTGGATCGCAAAGGCAATGCTGGTAGATCGCACAAAATTTAAATGTACTTTCGTTAAATTTTTATAAAAATAAATAGAATGTATTTCCTTCTTTTAGTTTCTGTCTGACTAGCACTTGACGAGTAAATATTGACCAGGCGAGGTTTTGTTTATTCAGTTTATCCAAGGACTTCTGAGAATAGAGCGCGAAATTGCGATGCTACTGCCCGGATTAATCGAATCAGACAGTTTTGCCTAATCCAGGCAGTAGCATCGCAATTTCGCGCTCTGTTCTCAGAAGTCCTTGGAAGGCGTGTATGCGCAAACCTAGTTGTCATGGCAACTGAATAAACAAAAATTTGCCTGGTCAATATTTACTCCTCATCAGGTAAATGCCCTGGCTATTGTAATCTATTGTGCTGTAGCTGTTTTGGGTTTAGTTTTAAAACTGAATGATATCAACATTGAAAATTATTATATATTTTTTTATTAAAAATATATAATAATTTTATATATTTTTTTATATATATATAATTGTATATATATCTTTTTGGGATACATGCAGTAGTCCCAACAAGCATTTTCTTATTTTAAATGAAACTGTGTTTTTTTAGTTGGTAGATCTTATTGAGTTGGTCATTTAAAAGTAGATCATCACACAAAAAGTGTGGTCACCCCTGCTGTAGATGTTCCCCTCTTTTATTTCAAGCAATTTGATAGCATAGCGAAGTCCTTCTTTTGTAAGTAATCCCAGGTTAAAATTTCAATAAGTTACATAGGCCGATTGACAAAGGAGGGTTAGGCCTACCCAAGATTTTGTTTTAGTATTATGCATTCTGTCTCAGACATTTGGCTCATTTGGCATTGGTTGCTTCCACCTGAGAGAGCCCCTCCCTGGTTATGTATTGAAAAGGAAGTTCTTGTGCCTATTTCGTCACTGCTTTCGATCAAACTAACTGGAGAAGTTAAGTCACACCCCATTATTTTGCATTAGCACTCGATATGGACAAAAGAGTCCAGTGTGTTTAATTCGGTTATTTATTTAAATGTAGCCTCAAGCATATGGCTGAACCCTAAACTATGTATTAATAAGTCCCCTTTCTGTTAGTCAGATTGGATTGTGAGGGGGGTTAATAAACTCTGTGACCTATATGAAGGTGGAATATTGAGAACTTTTGAAAATTTGGTTTAACATTTTGGCATTCCAAGATCTCAATTTTATAAGTATTTACAGCTGCACCACCTACTCTGCACTGTTTTGCTAGTGCTGCAGATACTCTGGAAGTGGTGATTACTGCTTTTGGAAAAGGTCATGAGGCATCAGTGTTTTACTCCATGCTAATTCAGAGTCTGGGGGATGGAACTTTGAATTTTCTCAAAAGATTATGGGAGAAAGATCTAAACTTTACATTGGAGGAGGGGGTGTGGGCTAGGATCCTAAAAAACATAAAGTCTGCATCTAGAGATGCAAGGATTCACCTTATGCAATTTAAGATTTTACATTGATTTTATTTTATTATTTTAATCTTATTTTAAGATTTTATTGGACCCCCTCTAGATTGTAAAGGCTTGAGACACACCCACCTGCTGGCGAAGGTCAATCAGTGGATGGAGACATAACCCATGTCTTTTGGGGGTGTGTTAAGATCCAGGATTTCTGGTTGAAAGGTCAGAGTCTTATATGTAATGCATTGGGCACTCATCTTTCACTATGCCCCTGACTCTGTATTTTTGGCGATGGGGTGGTCAGCAACATTGAGAATGGGCACATAAAGAGTTGGGTCCTAACGAACGTCATGATCGCTAGACAGGTTATTTTAAAGGGTTGGCGGTCGGTTGGAGTGTCCTCATTTCATGTGTTGTTCTCAGAGATGGGGAGGGTGTTGGGGCAGATATTTGGCCTCTTTGGAAGGCTTTTGGGAGGGGTAGTGGAGAGGGATCTCTAGTTATAAATGTGTGTATGCAATTTGATTGTTTTTTGAAAGTATGCTTTTTAATTATTAATTTATTTTGTGTGTATGTGGGTGTTTGTTTTATTTTTTTCCAAATAATTATGACCTCTGGGGTGAGTGTTTGTGTCGGGAAGGGCTTAATTGTTTATAATTTGATTCCGCATTTTATGTGATGTTTATTTAATTTGTTGAATGGAATCAATATAAAAATGTAATTACATAAACAAAACAAACAATAAATATATCGCGTCAGACGCCGCTGTTACGCTCTCCGATGCAGCGGTGATGTCGTCATCCAATGCCGGGGAGCTCGATGGACCGGACGGTAGGCCGTTAAGCAGACCGCACTAATCCCGAGCTCGGGGGAAGCAGGCAAGCGTGGCGGGGAGGCAGGAGGTTTCGAGGGGATTTACCCGTCGAAAGCGTCCCATTATTCTCCCCAGATTGTCTTTCATCGCCCGCGGCGCCTGCCCCAGTCCCGTAGGAAGGAGGCGAGGCGCGGGGGCGGCTGAAGTGTCTTCCTCTCACTACAAGAGAAAGCAGAGATCGCAACGCTGCTGCGGTTATGTTCTCACACTGAAAACATAACCCATAATGAGAGAATGCTCATCCCGAGCTCGGACAGAAACAAGCAAGCCTGCCGGGGAGGCGGGGGGTTTCGAGGGGGTTCACCCGGCGAAACGGAGCCCGTCATTGTCCCCAGATCATCTTCATCACCCACGACGCCTTCCTCAATTCCGTAGGAAGGAGGCGGGGGGCGGCTGAAGTGGCTTTCTCTCACTACAAGAAAAAGCCTACGACCGCAATGCTGTCATGGCTATGTTCTCACACTGAAAACATAGACTATTCATAAAAAACGCTGCCTGCGTGTGATCACAACCCAGGTACGCGAGGCAGTTTTTATGACCGTCAGAGGTGGGGAGAAATCAACCGCATCCAGAAACTACACAGGGACGGAAAAATCGTCTTTAAAAAGATGCGTCCTGAGAAGGAAGTTCAACGCCGCTGTGTTTTGCTCTTTTTAGAGTGAAATTACTCTTTTAGAATAACTCTTTTGAGTTGTCTGCGCTGTCGAAGCGCCCAGGGTCAACAAATGCACAGCCGTGCAAGGAAGGAGAAAGCCGCTGTTATGCGCCGTTAGATCCAACAGCATGCAGAGCGTCAGAGGATTAAACAGGAACTGGTGTGTGACTCGCAGCAGACAGCATGCACGACCATCGGCTCCAAAGAAATTTTCTGAATGAACTCCCGTATTCGCCCCGCTTAAATGCCCGTATGTCCAGGGGCGGGATATGCAAATACCGTCTGCCAATTTCTCATTGGCCTTTTTTCATAGAACAGAGGTATATTTAATTGCATTTCTTCCACTGACCAAAGTGCGAAATCGCAGATCATGTTCCACTCAAGCACAGGCTTGAAAACATTGCGAAAAAGAAACTACACTTACTTTTCGGCTTAATGTAAAACAACCAGTGAAATCCGATAAACAAATTACTCTTATGAACCGATTCTTTTTAGTGAATCAAATGAGACAACACGTCTAGTGCTTCCGGTTCTTTTAATAAGTCATTCAAAAAGACTCACAAACTGACTAATTTTCCTTATACCAAACTGTATTTAAAGATCCATATTTGCAACAAGATATTTTTTGTAATATTATTGTTTTTTACAGCATTAAAACATCACATTTCTCAATGAATAATCACAGTATTGGCAAGTAGCATGTAAACGGGATTGAAGTGGTTGGCTCAAATCATATAAACATATTAATCTAATTATTCCTTATACTCTGATAATCTGAATTATCCTTTAAGAAATATTTTGAAACACTTGTAAAAAAATGTAGTTTGTCACCTGAAGCACATTTTCAAGCTACCAGATAAAAAGAAGAAAATGTTGGTAAATTTACTCAAAACAACAATAAAGCAAAATTATATGACGGACTATAGGAGAAAACATGCTGAGAATGGTCTGGAAAACTCACTTGTGTTGTTGTGCCTTTGGCCTGATTGTAGTGTTTGTTCTCTTCTTGGCAGATATGGTGGACACGCAGATGTTTGCCTGGCCTGTGGGGTTTGGTCTGAGTGCTCTTGAACTGGAGGAACTTGACGATAGCTCACACTCAATGGACATGAAGCCCTTCTCCACGCTGGACTACGCGACTATATCCGGCATCGAGTATGAACCGAGCCGGCCACAGAACGAGATGCCACACATGATGGATCTAACACACATGTACAACTACAGAACGCAAGAGAACTACAGGGCACACGAGAGCATCTTCAGAGCTTCTGAGAGCAACTACAGAGGGCTAGAAGGCAACTACAAAGGGCAAGAGGGCAACTATAGAGGCCATGAAGGCAACTACAGAGGGCAAGATAGCAGCTACTCTGAAGAGAGCAACTACAGTGTACAAGAATCCCTAAGTATGATAAGTACTTAAATAAGGTTTATTTGATGAAAGTGGGGGTCCTGACTGGTTATCAAAAGCAGTGGTTCTCAGCAAGTGGGTCACCACCAAATAATGGGCCATAGGTTGGTTCTGACAGGAAACAACAGGAAAAAAGCAATACAAAAATTATAATGCAACAAACTATGTGAGCATACATACAGTAGTTAGGAAAAAGGCTGCAGAGCCACAGAGCAAATTCATTTGTCACTTTGTTGACGCTAGCTAAATTAGGCAGATGCCAACATGGACAGGTTGCATGACATGCCCGCACCCTTGATAACTATGAAAAAACTATGCAAGGTAAAAGAAAATTAATATTTTATGAAGGATATGTTAAAAATGGGTTCTCTTGCTAAGAACATGGTTTGTGCTGACCACAACATGTTTTATACTGTGCGTTTTTAGCTACTGAGAACATGAAACCACTGAATTTAAAGGGATAGTTTACCCAAAAATGAAAATTCTCTCATTTACTCACCCTAATGCCATCCCAGATGTGCATGACTTTCTTTCTTCTGCTGAACGCAAATGAAGATTTTTACAATGATATCTCAGCTCTGTAGGTAATTACAATGCAAGTCAACAGGGTCCAAATCTTTATATATACATATACATATATATATATATATATATATATATATATAAGGCATCATAAAAGTAATCCATATGACTCCACTGGTTAAATGTATGTCTTCACAAGCAATATGATAGGTGTGGGTGAGAAACAGATCGATATTGATGTCCTTTTTTGTACTATAAATCCATAAAAATCTCTTCTCTCCAAGAGTTCTTCTTCTTTTGTTTTTGATGACTCACATTATTCATGCATATTGCCACCAAATGGGCAGGGAGAAGAATTTATATTTAAAAAGTACTTAAATAATGATCTGTTTCTTACTGACACCTATCATATTGCCTATATACTGTATATATATACCTATATATGGATTACTTTTATGCTGCCTTTATGTGCTTTTTGGACCTTCAAATATCTGCCCACCATTCACTTGCATTGTATGGACCTGCAGAGCTTAAATATTCTTCTAAAAATCTGTGTTCAGACGAAAGAAAGTCATACACATCTGGGATGGCATGAGGGTGAGTAAATTATATGAGAATATTCATTTTTGGGTGAACTATTCCTTTTAAGGTATATATTATGTTAATAATTATGCATATTTTTGTACATGTCAGTTAATGTCAATGTTTAATTACAATGTATCTGTGTTTGAAGGACATTTTCCTTACGTTATTTACAATAAACAATTTAGTAGTGTGCTGGGTTATTGGTGTCCAGTCTGGGTCTTGAAGTAAAACCAGTTGAGAACCACTGATTTAAGGAGCTTTGTCAGACATTTTTCATATGGTAAAAACTTAAGTAATGTCTTTCCTGTAGGACAGGCTTTTCATGTAATTATTATTATTTTTAGTGTAATATATAGAATTAACAAATAAATAGCTGTATTTTATTTGTATTTTTTGGTTGAACTCTCCTTCTAAACCTGCTTCATTTGATCTGTTTTCAGATTCAATCAAACTTGAACCTGAGTCTCCTCCACAGTTTGCAGAGAACAGCTTGTCATTTTCCAAACCTCATGAAGACCCATCCACCTCAGTGTTAAATATTGAGTGTCGTGTGTGCGGAGACAAGGCCTCTGGCTTCCATTATGGTGTTCATGCCTGTGAGGGCTGCAAGGTATATTTTGAAACACCTTTGTTTAGTATCACCACTCTCAGTGTTAGAAAACACTAGTTGCCTGAATCCCATTTAAATTGCTGTTACTTTAGGTCCTGTTTGGTACATATATACAACATTTCTCATAGTGACAAATAAATAAATAAGACTGTTCATTTTGATGGATCATTCTCTTGAAACAATTAATAATACACTGTAAAATCAAATTAGTTGACCTTAGTTGACCGTTGATTTTTTAAAGCAATCGGTTTGCATTATTTAGTAAACATACTTATTTGACTTTTTTCAAGTAAAATTAACTAGATTCAGGTAAACTTTACTCATCTGTAATTGAGTTATACTACTTCTTATACAGTATAAGGGAAAGTATGACTGGCATCTCACACAGATCACAACTATCTACCAGCTACAATAATTATTAAAAAAACATCAGAGTTAAAACTATATACATTTTAAAAATAAAAAAACATTATTTATCTACATACAGTAAGTTTCCTTGTTCTGACCAATCATAAATAATTTGTTCAAGCGCAAGCACTTATTCCAAACTTGATAATTTTGAGTTCCCCTTGTGTCACTCACTCGACATTGTGTCAATGTAGTGACACTAGGGGTCGCTCTTGGGAGCCCAAAAACACCATCAAATCTTTGAGAAAAGGCAAATGAGAATTGGCATGTAGAATTTGCATGCCACTCTCCCGGACATACGGGTATAAAAGGGAGCTGGAATGCAGAGTTCATTCAGATTTTTTTCTTCGGAGACGAGCGGTTGTGCGAGCTGAATTGCTGTTCCAATTCACCACTAAAGAAGCTTTTGCCGTTGGATATGCACCGCATTCCAGCGGCTTTCTCTCCATCTGCACACTTAGTGCAGAGCAACGCCGCTGGGTGCTACAACAGCACTAAAAGTGTGAATTTCTCTAAAGAGTAATATTTCCTCTATTAGAGCAAACACATTGATGTTGAACGTCTTTTTAAAGACGTGTCTTTTTAAAGATTCCTTTCCATCTCTGTGTGCGATCGCTGCCTTATGTGTCTGGGCAGTAATCACGTTGAGGAAGCGTTCGTGGATGGTTCATGTTCTCACTACGAGAACATGATCATGACAACGTTGCGGTCGCAGCTTTCCTTCTTCCAGGGGGAAAGCCACTTCAGCTGTCTCCTCTGCTTGTTCTTCTACCTACGGGTATGAGGCCACCCCGGTTGACGCTGAAGGAGATTCGGGGTCTTCTATGGGTACGGTTCTGCCAGGTAATCCCCCGTGGAACGCTCATTTCCCTGTACACTGTTCGGGGATGAGACAGGCAGCTCGCATCAGTGTCAGCCTAATGTCTTTCGGAGCTCGCAGGTTGGATGAGATGTCGATCGCTGCATCGAAGAGCGCCTTGGTGATGTCAGACGCCGAGGACTCAACCGGGGTGGCTCCTTCGGGTGTGCCAGCTCAGTCTGAGGCTGACTCGTTGCTGAACCTCCACCCACCACTGAGCACTCACGGCTTGATGACTGGTTCTTCGGGTCACTCGCGGCCACGCCCCCCTCCAGTCCCTTTCTTCCGAGAGGTGCATGTCAAGATGACAAGTTCGTGGAAGGTACCTTTCACTGCCCGAACCCGATCCACGCCTCTTCCATGTGCGGCCTTGAACCATGTGACGTATTTGCCACATGTTTACCCCCCCCCCCAGGGGCAGGGTGTGGTCTCCATGGGGTCTTTTCCCCCTGAAAGAATAGGAAAGGAAAAGAACACCTTCCCCAGCACATTTTATGAGCATTTAAAGGCCCCAGCTGAATCTAATACTTGTGCATCAGCAGTTCACGTAACACAGTTCAGCCATTGTGGCATTTCGTATAGGGACCTCTAGTGTCACTACATCGCCACAACGTCGAGTGAATGACAGAAGAGGAACGTCTCAGTTACTTCATAACCTCCATTCGGTGATGGAGGGAACGTGATTTTGTGTCCCTCTTGCCACAGGCTGTACTACACCGCTGTAATGTCCGGGACCTTGTCTCGGCTCCTCAGCACAAAACCTGAATGAGCTCTGCATTCCAGCTGTCTGGGGGAGTGGCATGCAAATTCAAATCGCCAATTCTCATTGGCCTTTTCTCAAAGATTTTTACGTGTTTTTGGGCTCCCAAGAGTGACCCCTAGTGTCAATACATCAACACAATATCTCGTTCCCTCCATCAGGGTACTTAGGTTAAGACAGTAACCGAGATGTTAGTACAGTAGTACTCGAAGCCAAAGCTTATTAGAACCACTTATTTATTTATTTTTTTTATTAATGACAACTTTACAGAGTAGAGAGTAATGGTAACTTAATTAAAACTAGTAAGAATAGTAAAAAATTAAGCTTAAGTTGAGTCAACAATTTTTTTAATTTACAGTGATATCAGCATATAGATTTTGGGGCAACGCAAACTGATGTTACACTAAAGCATCCAATCAGTACATGTTTGATGTTTATGTTATGTGGAGTGGGAACATTTTGACCAAGTATATTTCACTGTGGGTGGGGATACCCAGTGTTGCACAACAGAAATAGAAACCAAACAATTGAAAAAAAGTCCTGTCACTCATGTCTTGTCACATTCATGGCTGGTTAGGACCAAAAGTCAGATTTACATGAAAGAGATTAAATAGAAGTGCAAGAGATATGTAAAATTCAGTTATGCTAATAGGTATTGAAATTAATTGATTAAAAAAAATTATTGAATTAATTACAAGGTATGCTGATTAATTAACCAAAATAACTGCAAATAATGTACTTAAGGCTTCGCATTTAGGTGGTACTTCAAACTTGTATAGCTACGATGTAGGAAAATTCTCTGTTACAGAATTTACATAGAGTACAGGTCTGGAGACATCATTAAATGTGTTAATGTTTTAGAATTAATTTAACTAAATTAAAGTGTTCAATTGAGAGCCTAAGTAAAATTTGACATTTTTATCCAAAGACAATCCTCCTGGAGCAACCTGAGGTTTATTGTCATAAGGGCACAATGGTGATAGCTTGTGGATTGCACCATGCGGGCTTCAAACTCACTTTCTTTTGCTTTCCATCTCAGATCTTTAACCATCATGCCTCACCACGCAACAACACATTTGATACTGAAGAGCTTTGAATACACTGATGCCCTGAACAACCTAAGCTCTTCCAGTCATTCTGATAAATTTAGAACATTGAACCACTAATTCATTCTCAGACATGCAGATGAGGTCAGAAATTGCCCTACCATGCCTGAAGCACCTAAACCTGTCTGACACTTCAACCACGAAACCCTCGGCAAGTTTCCACTGTTGCTGAAATATGTATAGACAGAAAGATATGTCTGAATAAGAATAATCATGTGAGTGGGTGACACAGACTTCTCAGGGGCACATAACTCCCACATACCCAAAAGATATGTGGTTTTATTGGTACATCTTACAAAACTTGTGATGTACATATTTATTAATGGAATACTCCATAGCTTTCAAATGTGTGTATAATATACATTGATCACTTATATAGAGCATTGATGTGAAGAATTTGTAATAGGATGATCCTTTAAAATATGCAAATGTTGTGGCTAACCACATCCCTGGTTGATATACTGCATTCTGTAGAAAACAAGGACTTCACTAGAACTTTTTTATGTGTAGTCTAATTATCTGAAAATTACCATTCGGAACATGCTAAATTTGTAATGTTCTTATAATACTGTACTTTAACTAAAATTGGTACAACTGCATTCTGTCCGTAAGAGAAATTGGCTAAATACAGGTCTTGTTCTGCTAGCCCATCATTGAACAATGTGAAGAATGCATAAAAATGGGTTCAGCCAATTTATTGTTTGATAATACAAAGCCACAGTGTTGCACCTTACTATTTATGTCATTGGCTTCTGATGTTTCTAAATATAAAATGGAGAGGTAGAGTAAATGTATGAAAAACATCCTCTTTTAAAAGGCTCTTTCCTGTGTGCATGTTTCTCTACATGAGTATCTGAAAATGTACCAAAAATAGATTTGGTCAATGTCTTTTTACACCTTGTATTATTTCCACTTTAAAAACACTTAACGGACACACTTAAAATCTGCCCTGATGGAAATCTTTTTTTAGCATTATTTAGAAGCATATTAGTTAATGTTTTTTGGGGTGTAATCGTGTGGGTTTCTGCAATATTTGTGCCGATGATTCTTGATTATTAATAACCTCGTGTCAAATCAAAGGCAAACTAGAATTGTTTTCTGGCCAAATTACAATCAGGCAGTACTCAACTGGCATAATGATGTATTATTAAGATTAACACTTGCTTATCATGAGAATTTAGGTTATCTTTGGGTGCGTAATGACTCAAGTGGCATGTTGTAAGTAATCTCTACAAGGGCCTGTGGTTTGCTTTTTGGAATTAAAGCCTAACTTTTAAGGCACAGATTTACACAGAGGTAGAGCAGAGTATATTTTGTATATATTATGTGTTTAGCTTCAATAAAAACATTTAATTTGGAATTTTCTGAACCATAAGCATTATTTAAATTGATAAAAAAAACTGTGTTTTTTTTTTTAAGTTAAAGCAATTGAAAAAGGATGACAGGTTTCCTGAACACTACCCCCATCTGCCATTGGTCGGTAAAACAGAATTCCCAAAATTCATACTATTGGTTGAGCTAATATTGATATATCTAACTGAACAAACCACAGAGCCACAAAGTTTACACTTTTTGGGGAAATCAACCTACCAGTGGCTTACGTACAGTAGCCTATCCACATTTAGCTGGGATAAGAGAAAGAATTTTACCATAGGAATAAATACACACTTCACTTTTAAGGACATTTGGCGTACACAGATTGATTTAGTCATTCTGTTGTACAAATAAAAATAATACTTTTGACTTGAGTAAATCCAGTTGTGACAGTTTAGATATAACCACACAAATGTTTAGGTTAACTAACCATTTTTTTTTACCCTAAAAAAAAATAAGGCAATGTTGTACTATTAGTGTCAAATTGACTGATATGGGAGCTGTTATGAGTTCAGAAGGCTGGTCTATAGGAACTGGTATTGTGATCCTTGACAATGAACTGAATAGATCAGATATTTTTTTAAAGAATTCTAACAAGGCATCAGGAAAAAGCCTATTCCCCTTCCTTCCTAACGACATTCCTCTTTTTTTGTTTTATTTTGGCAGGGATTCTTTCGTCGAACCATTCGGTTGAAGCTTGTCTATGACCACTGCGACCTGCACTGCCGCATCCACAAGAAGAGTCGCAACAAGTGCCAGTACTGCCGTTTTCAGAAGTGCCTCATGGTTGGCATGTCACACAACGGTGAGATGCCACTGCACACAGATCAGTCTGAAAATGAGCTCATGAGAAAGGCCCAAGCGTTTCACAGAAATGGTTTCTGTTTGAACCACTCGAGGCAAACTCTTCTTAACTCTATGCCTCCTGAGGCAAGTGCGCTTAGCCTCGTATGCCTTGCTGTTTGTGTGGTCTCCTGCTGCAACATATGTGGCATTTCTGTCAGAACGTGCACAGATATTTTGTGTATGCGTGTGTGTTTGTGTGTGTGCTGCCTCAGGGTTTAAAGCAACTTCCCACACAGAGTGACACCTTACATGCAACCCTGCAACCGCATTAGTCCTTGTTAAAACACCTTGGCGTGGAACACCGCATTTAATTACCATCATCTCAAGATCATAGTTGCACACTATATGAGGGCAGTTCATAAAAAGATACTTATAACGTTTCCCTGGACTAAATATATGATTTTAGGTTAAAATGTGTATGATTGATTAAGGGAAAGTGTATATGTTAGATGCTGTGGCTGGTCACCATTTCTTTTAAAAGGATAGGTCACCCAAAAATAAAAAATGTTCTCATCATTTACTCACCATTGTGTCATCCAAGATGTATAACTTTCTTCTGCTGAACACAAATTAAGATTTTTAGAAGAATATCTGCAAGTTGAATAAGTTTCTGTGCTTTTCATGGCTTTTTTTTCTTTTCTTTTTTTTACATAGTACCGATTCACTTACATTGTGAGGACCTACAAAGCTGAAATATTCTTCTAAAAATTTGCATTTGTGTTCAGCAGAAAAAAGAAAGTCATACACATCTGGGATGGCGTTAGGTCGAGTAAATGATGAGAGAATTTAAATTTTGGGGTGAACTATCCCTTTAAGGTAGTTTAATCATCTTTTTGCCTTTACTAGATCCTTTTAAATGGTCCTGTGATGAAGTACAAATATTCCATGTAGTCTCGCAATATGAGGCAAAATACTGTTTTAAATAACTTTAAACCAAATTTAAAGGAATAGTTCACCCAACAACAAATTCTGTCATTATTTACTCACCCTCCTGTTGTTTCAAACCCATATGACTTTCATACTCCCTTTAAAGATTAAAAAAGCACCAAAATGTGTCATAAATCTCATATTCCATGTTTTCTGAAGACATAGGTCTACGATCACATTGTATGATGAACAGTCTGAAATGTATGTCGTTATTCACTCTGAAATTAAATAAAATCAACAATCAACTCCTGGTAACAGAGCACAAATCAAATATGCCGACCACATCAATAATATCAAACCTCATTGTTCCTTGTATATAGTCATATTTTACTTGTATTTTTACTATTTTGTTTTTCACTTTTATGTTTTATTTTATTATATTTTCTTTTCCAGTTAATTCACAGCAAACCATTTCCAACTAATTAGTTCCTAAAGGCTCTTACACAGCTGTCAAGCTCTTGAATTACTCTTGTGTTTAACAGAGTTTGAGACTGTTGAAATTGATCGCAGGTGTTTGCTGTGTGCAGTGGGGTCAGTCAAGTTTATCTTTATCAGCTTGATGGCTTCCAATTGGCTTGCTCTGTTTTCCCTCCTCCCCCTTCTCTCCCTCTCTATCTATCTTCAGGCATTGTAGTGGTTGGTTGAAATCTGGCTGGGATTTGTCTGCCTGTCTCTTTTATCAATGATTCATGAAAGCGTGGACTGGCAGTCACAAAGATGCTGTGTCACTCTCACTGGCATCTGGCCAAGCCATACAGCAGGACAAAAAGTGGTTAGGCATGCGCTGGTTTACAAAAGTTATGTACACGTCATTTAATCAAATAGTTTTGAAGCATGTCTGGGCACATACATGAAAGACACCATTTACCATTAAGTTATTAGATAACTTCTGACATTCTGGCTCAAAAACAGCATGGGTTAAAAACTTCAGCTGTTACCTTTACAAACAATTGCCAACCTCCAAAGTCAAATAATAAAATCAGACAAGGTAAAATTCTGATCAAAATTTTCAAAATGTTTTCATGCATAAGCATTTACATATTGAATCAAAGAGTTAGTTAATCCAAAAATTAAAAGTCTGTCTTTATTTACTCACACTTGTGTTGTTCCAAACTCTGTATGACTTTCTTTCTGTTGTAGATATCAAAACAATATAATTCTGGTCTGTTAAGCTCCAAAATGACAACAAAGCACCACAGATATTAACTGAAAATCTTCCCCTCCACTTAAGCTCTGAATATAATGCCATTAGGAGACATTTGAGAATTAATGCCATTTGGCATCAAGTTAACGTAGCACTTTTGTAATTGAAGATTTTCAGTGAATAATAACCTAAATATCGGTCTGTTCCGACCAGTTAAATTGTATGGACTAACTGTATGATACTTTAAATTACTTTAATGGTCATTTTGGAGCTTGATAGACCCAGTTCCCATTCACTTTCATTACATGGAAAAGAGTGGCTGGGACATTTTTTTTTTAATTTTTTCAAATTAGTTTTTATTGAAGAAAGAAAGTTAAAAAGACATGCGTAAAAGTGAGTAAATGATGACAGAATTTTCATTTTGGTAGTACTATTCCTTTAACTTTACAATTTAGATTTTTATATAAAATGTCTTCACGGTAGTTTTTCATATTTCCTGTCTAACTGGGCTGAAAACCTGCCCAAAGTTTATCAGAACGCATTAAAAAAAGATGGTGTGATGCCTGAGATGGTGTGATGCAGGGGTGCCCACACTTTTTTGCATGATGATCTACCAGCTAAGATCTACTTGTCAAGTGCAAGTCAGACAGAAACTAAAATAAGGAAAGACATTATATATTTTTTTTAATTAAAATTTAACGAAAGCACATTTAAATTTTGTGCGATCTACCAGCGTTGCCTTTGCGATCAACTGTTAGATCGCGATCAACGTATCGGGCACCCCTGGTGTGATGGGTTTACAATTGGGTTTGTCCTTGTTTCTCTTGCCTTTGATCACATCGCCCATCCTAGATTCAATAGAAATAGTTATGAGTTGAGATTTCAATGCACAGATTATTTTGGTATTAGATGGTATTGTAGCATTAGAAGTTAATATAAACGTAGTATAGAAGTATAAACTAGTCAGACATGTGAAGGCATCATAATAAAGGATCATTACATCTCATCATCCATGCTTCAATAATATAATGAGTATTTATTTACAGTATATCAATAATATAAATTATATAATCATGTATAATCCATTTTCAAACATTTCTTAAAGGTGAAGTGTGTAATTTCGGCGCCACTGGCAGCACCAAATGAAATGGCAAAAATAATGGCAAAAATTTGCATTATTTATGACAAAAACAAACAAAAAGGCAAAAAAAAGTTTAAAAGGGTTTCTCTACACTGGCTGCTATTGGTTGGACATACTGTAGATATTCCCCCTCGAAACTCAAGCCCTATTAATAGCACCACACAGCCACAGTGTTACACTTTTTGGGGCAATAAATGGCTTACTTATAGTTGACTATAATTACACACTTTATCAAGCCATGAGCAGGTGTTTCAGTTAGATCAGTAGTAATATCAGCAATATCAGCAAAACTTCAGATTTCTAGTCAGTTTAAAATCCATTACAGTTACCTTGGAAGTATATTCAAGATTAAGTCTTTGGAACTTTGAAAGTGCAGCCTCTTTACATAGAATACAGTTCCCCTTCTGTCACTCACTCGACTTTGTGTCGAATGAAGTGACACAAGGGGTCTTCCTTGGATGCCGAATCGTACCTCTGAACCTGAGAAAAGGGCAATGTCAAGTTGGCAGACAGAATTTGCATGCCCCGCCCCGGACATACGGGTATAAAGGGAAGCAGGGCAGTGCAGCAAGCAGCTGAGTTTCACTCCTGTTCCACTCACCTCTACCAGCGAGAAGCATTGCTGTTGGATCCGCATGGCACATTTCCAGCTGGCGTCTCTCTCTCTGCACGCTGTGCAGTTCACGCCCCTGGGCGCTTCGACAGCGCTTTCTTTCTGTTTAAAAGAAGTGCATGACGAGCTGACGCGGTCGTGGAGGGCACCTTTCACTGACTGTAACCGACCCCCTCGCTCATTCGCTCTCAATACCCTGGATGGCGGAAATCCCCCAGGTGGATAGGGCGGTTGCGATCCAACTGTGCCCAGAGAACGCCGCCACCTGGCGGGACCACCCGGTACTCCCCTCTAGAGCCTGTAGGATGACATCATCACTGCAGGCCGCCTCCGCCCTGCATGCCATGGCTCTCCTGCAGGTCCATCAAGCCAAGGCACTTAAAGATCTGCACCTGGGTAGTCCCTCCTTAGGACCTCTTCCTCAGTCTCAATCCCGCCCCCTACCGGGTGCACGGAGCAAGGTAAGTGCTTGAGTCTTTTCTCAGCACCCAAGCCTCGGGACGCTCTTTTGCCTCCCGACGCATTATTACCTGCTCCCCCCGCTGTGAAGCCCCGTCCGGTACGTCAAAAACGATCGTCCCGAGTTTGGATGCATGACTCTCACTTCCCAATCCGTCACGCTGGTTGGCCAGGACCATCCGACTCGGCTACACGATTCAGTTCACCCTGCTCCCGCCTCGTTTCAGCGGTATTCGCTCCACTCTTGTGCGTGGCCAACAAGCCAGTGTCTTACAAGCAGAGATCTCCACCCTGCTCCTCAAAGATGTGATAGAGCCCGTCCCTCCAGCCAAGATGAAGAAGGGTTTCAGCCCTTACTTCATCGTACCCAAGAAAAGCGGTGGGTTGCGACCAGTCTTGGACCTGCGAGTTCTCAATCGGGCTTTGCACAGACTCCCGTTCAAAATGCTCACGTAGAAACAGATTCTCACATGTGTTCAACAGCTAGATTGGTTCGTGGCGGTAGACCTGAAGGACGCGTACTTCCACGTCTCCATTCTCCCACGACACCGACCCTTCTTACGGTTCGCGTTTGACGGCCAGGCGTATCAGTACAAGGTCCTCTTCTTCGGCCTGTCCCTGTCCCCTTGTATCTTCATGAAGGTCGCAGAGGCCGCTCTTGCCCCCATAAGGGAAGTGGGCATCCGCGTACCCAACTACCTTGATGACTGGCTCATCCTGGCCCACTCTCGAGTTACTATGCGCCCATAGGGACCAGGTGCTCAGGCACCTCAGCCATTTAGGGCTTCAGGTCAACTGGGAAAAGAGCAAGCTTGACCTGGTTCAGAGCATCTCTTTTCTTGGCATGGAGTTAGACTCAGTCTCAGTGACAGCGCGGCTTACCAACGAGCGTACTCAGTCAGTGCTCAGGTGCCTCGCTCGCTTCGAGTCCGGCACAGCGGTTCCTCTAAAACAATTCCAGAGGCTCCTGGGGCATATGGCATCCTCAGCCACAGTTGCGCCGCTCGGGTTGATGCATATGAGACCGCTACAGCACTGGCTACAGACTCGAGTCCCGAGATGGGCATGGTGCCACGGCATACACCGTGTGAGAATCACCCCTTCCTGCCATCAGTCAACCCTTGGACAGACCTCTGCCTTCTGCGGACAGGAGTTCCCCTGCAGCAGGTGTCCAGACATGTCGTGGTAACCACAGATGCCTCTCGACAGGGTTGGGGCACCGTGTGCAATGGGCGCGCTGCCGCTGGCCCCTGGAAAGGACCCCAGCAGCATTAGCACATCAATTGCCTAGAGTTGATGGCTGTAATTCTTGCCCTACAGAAGTTTCTCCCACTAATCCGAGGCAAGCACTTGATCCGTTCAGACTGCACCACGACGGTAGCATACATAAATCGTCAGGGCGGCGTGCGCTCTCGTCATATGTCACAACTCGCCTGCCATCTCCTCCTTTGGAGCCAGCCGTGACTCAAGTCGCAACTCACATCCCTGGCAACCGCAACACGACGGCAGACGCGCTGTTGTGACAGGTTTCGCCGAGCAGAGAGTGGAGGCTCCACCCCCAGGTGGTCCAGCTCATATGGGACCGATTTGGCAAAGCACAGATAGATCTCTTTGCCTCCCAAGACAACTCCCACTGCCCACTCTGGTACTCCCTGACAGGAGCCCCTCTCCGGACAGACGCACTGGCACACAGCTGGCCCCGGGGGCTGCACAAGTACGCCTTTCCCCCAGTGAGCCTTCTTGCATCGGTGCTGTGCAAGATCAGGGAGGACGAGGAACAGGTCATCCTGGTGGCCCCCTACTGGCCCACCTGCACCTGGTTCTCGGATCTCACACTCCTCGTGACAGCCCCTCCCTGGAAAATTCCCCTGAGGTAGGACCTTCTTTTTCAGGGCACCCTCTGGCATCCGCACCCAGACCTCTGGAACCTCCACGTCTGGCCCCTGGACAGGATGTGGAAGATCTAGTGTGTCTAGCACCTGCTGTCGTAGACACAATCAACCAAGCCAGAGCTCCCTCCACCAGGCAACTCTACGCCCTAAAGTGGCGCTTGTTCGCAAATTGGTTTTCTTCCCGAGCCAAAGACACGCAGCGATGCGCAGTTCAGTCAGTGCTTCTATTCCTGCAGGAGAGGCTGGAGGGGAGGCTGTCCCCCTCCATCTTGAAGGTGTATGTAGCTGCTATTGCAGCCCACACCAACGCAGTAGACTCCCCGTAATGTATTTTCCGCGGTACGGTCCCCCTTGTCAGCGGACCCGCGTTTCCCCCGGGCAGTCCCGCTGCCCCGGCCGCTGCGCTTGTAGAGTCCTGCCTCATTAGGCTGGACCTACCACCGCGCCATATCCCACGTCCGGCTTCACAACCCTGCTGGGTGCGCGGAGCAGGGTAAGGGCTTCGAGTCTTCTCTCAGCACCCTAGCCTCGGGACATCCTAAAAGGTCCTGACATGCTATCTCCTGCTCCCCCCCGGGGAAAGACCGCCTTCCCCGACTTAAGGTAGGCCCCAGCCGCTTTACGTCCTATGTGAGAGACATATTGAGAGAGAAGGCCGCGGCTGCTGGGCTTGCTCTCATGCTAGGCATGTAACACCTTTTTCCCCCCCTCTGGGGTATGGGAAACCTAAGGTTTGTATGCAAAAACAAAGAGTTGGGGGCATTGGGGAGGGCTACGTGCAGCCGGCACAGGCGCCTCTAGCACGCAATAGCTTGCTGTGCACCTGTTTCGACAGTCACGTAACACAGTCAGTGCATGGTGCTTTTTTATGGACCCCTTGTGTCACTTCATTCGACACAACATGGAGTGAGTGACAGAAGGGGAACATCATGTTACTGTCGTAACCTCCGTTCCCTGAGGGAGGGAACAAGACATTGTTTCCCTCCTGCCACAGCACTTGACCTAGCACTGTAAATGGCCGGATCCAACAGCAATGCTTCTCGCTGGTAGAGGTGAGTGGAACAGGAGTGAAACTCAGCTGCTTGCTGCATTGCCCTGCTTCCCTTTATACCCGTATGTCCGGGGCGGGGCATGCAAATTCTGTCTGTCAACTTGACATTGGCCTTTTCTAAGGTTCAGAGGTACAATTCGGCATCCAAGGAAGACCCCTTGTATCACTTCATTCGACACAACGTCTCGTTCCCTCCCTCGGAGGTTGGAGGTTACGACAGTAACCATGACGTTTTCTCTCTTAATATAATAACAAAAGCCCCAAAATTTAAAAAGAAAACCAACTGCTTAATGATCAGTTGCATTTTTGTTTGCATGTGGGCATTGTGGCTTTTCATTGTATACTTTAAACTATTGGGAGTCACGGGTTCCCATTCTTTAGGTAATTGTTACATATAGAAACAGGGAGTGTCACTGTGTATCTGAGTAGTGACAAATTAGTGTAAAGAAATATGTCAAGATTACAAGAGGTGCAGCTACTTACAAACTCATGCAATGCAGCAGTGAAAACATCATTGTGTTACATGCATTCCAAGTTACAGTATCTTGAATTTTAAGCTTTCCCTTAAAAATATAGAAATTCTATTTGGTTTTAACAATCATATAATACTTAAAATGAGTTTAACTTACAATATATCAACACATTATATAATTTCTCTAACCAATATTAAGCACTGGGTGAATATTAATGTATTTGAAAATTTTGGATTAATATGTTCTTTTTAATTTGGGATAAAACTCATGTTCAGAGAACTAGGATGTAATACACTTAATTATCTACATTAATGTCAGAATAAAAACATTAAAGAATCTTCAAAATGGTCATAACGACCTGTGCTAACATACCAAAACACTGAAAAAAAAAATGCCTGTTTCTGACTCCCACTCATATCCCTACAGACCCAAAACGTTAGCAAAGACATGTTGGAACTGTGATTTTTTTTTTTTTTTGACTGTCTAGTTGTTTGTTTTGTTCCCAGCCATTCGTTTTGGACGGATGCCCCAAGCCGAGAAAGAAAAGCTCTTGGCAGAGTTCTCCACTGACATAGATCACATCCACCCAGAGTCAGCCGATTTCAGGGCCCTGGCCCGGCATCTGTATGAATCCTATATGAAGTACTTCCCCCTGACCAAAGCCAAGGCCAGGGCCATACTCTCAGGAAAGAACAACGACAATGCAGTGAGTTTGCTTTTTTCAAAGCTTGTGATTATAACCACCAATAAACATTTTCTCCCTTAGTTCGGATTGTTTAAGCATATACAGTATATGAACATGGCAACCACACTTGGATCAGCAACAAAACAATTGGATGGCCTGATTACACCCTGATTCATTTTGGTTGTGGTGAGAACCCAGCGGACCAAAGAACCAACCAGTATCCTTATGATAGCCATGAATGCTTTTTAATTACTTTTCTTTGAAACAGGTATTGTTTTCCAAATTCCAACTCAAACCCCCCACAAAATAAACAGAGCGAAAAAAGTTATTTACCAATGAGGGGACAGTTTGCTCCAATATTTCTGTCCATTTTGAAATGCTATCTTTTGAAAATGATTAGTAAATGCAACATTGTAAAAAAAGAATTCCTGTTTTGAAACAAATGAAGCAAACTACAGGTCTGCAAACACCTTATAGGAATAATTCACCCCAAAAATTATAATTTTCTCATCATGTATTCATCCTGATGCTGCCTCAAACTCGTATGACTTTCTTTCTCCCGCGGAAACACAAAGGAAGATATTTTGATGGAGATATGGTGTAAATACTGTATATTCATACATTGCAGCGTCCAAACTTTCAAATTACAAAAAGGCAGCATAAAGGAAATCCATGAATCTAGTCATGTCTTTTGAAGAGATATGTTCGATTTTGGGTGAGAACAGTCAAAATGTAACTCCTTTTTCAATATTAATTCATGACAATCATGAAATCAGATTCCAGGCACAATCATGATTTCAAGCTCAATTACACTTCCTATCTGACACATGGCAAATGCGAGGAAGTATAATCAAGTTTTGAATCATGAATGCAATTTCTTTTTTCATGATTACAAATTACAAAACTTTTTGTTCACCACACAAATCTATCAACTGCATTTCTATGTAGCTTGGACTATTAAAAATACATCTCCCTTTTGTGTTCCATGGAAGAAGAAGAAAGTATTAATCGATCGATTCACTGTTCTGTGAGGTAAATGTTCTGTACATTTTAAACACATGCAGAAATTCAAGAATATCATAGATAGCACTGAATTTGTCTATATATAACATGAAGAACAGCACACTTGAATATCTAAGCTTATCTAAGCTTGAAATTCAGGTTTGCAACGATAAACTGTCATGTGACTAGGCACATAGATTTTACTCCATGCTTTCATCATATCTTGTGATTAATAGCCTTGTTACTGAGGATAAGAATCATAAAAACATATATTACATTGCAGTTTTACTTGTAGATTATATGAAGAACATGCTTATAAAGTTGTTTGATGTGGTCCCAAAAAGTACTTGAAAGCTTACCAAAGCTTTAAAATTTATAAATGTCTTTGTATTATTTAACAAAATGCCATACCAAGTGGCATTTATTTCAGTAAAATTATTTTCAAGCAAACTAATTCACAAAAATAAGTTTGCTACAGTATCTTTAAAATTATATAAACAATGTTGTGGTTGTCCATGTCCATCCATAGTTAAGGTGTTATTTCATCTAATGTAATGACGTTCATTCATCTTTAAGTGTGACTTGGGATCATTCACCCAACAATTTATCTCATCATTTACTCTCATGCCATCCTAGTTGTGTATGACGTTCTTCACAAACAAAGATTTTTAGGATAATATTTCAACTCTGTTGGTTCTTACAATGCAAGTAAATGGTTGCCAATCACATAAAGGCAGCATAAAAAGTAATCCAAATGACTCCAGTGGTTTAATCCATATCTCCAGAAGTGATATGACAAGTGTAGGTGAGAAACAGATTAATATTTAAGTTATTTTTTACCATAAATCTGCACTTTCTCTTTCAAAGTGTTGTAATCTGTTTCTCACCCACACCCTCATATTGCTTCTGAAGACTTGGATTTAACCACTGGAGTCATATGGATTATATTTATGTGGCCTTTATATGATTTTTGGAGCTTCAAATGTCTGGTTACTTGTCTGGTCACACATGCATTGTAAGGACCAACAGAGCTGAAATATTCTTCTAAAATCTTTGTTTGTGTTCTGCAGAAGAAAGAACGTCATACATATCTTGGATGGCATGAGGGTGAGTAAATGAAGAGAGAATTTTCATTTTGGGATGAACTATCACTTTTAAGTGTCTAAAAGTGTGCAAATACTTTTCATGCTTCATTCAACACAACTCAGTCATAAAATTACTGCATCACGTATCTTTAACAAGTGATATGGCCAAGGCTGTTTGATGCTTGTTTTGACTAACCCAGCCGATGATACGAGTAGAGTGATACCAAACATCTGCTTTTTCCAGAGGGGGGAAATATTTATAAAGGCACAGGTTGCAGAAGGACTATCCTATAAAAATATAAAAAATTATAGCTATAACTCTATATATCGAATTAGAACCATCCTAATTTATGCTTCATTTGTACCATACTGTATACGGGGCATGTTTACTCCTGCAAGAACTCAGCCAACTCAAAGGAAGTTGACACAAAATGAAATATCTGCTAGGAATTTCAGGGATCATGTTTTCTGTTCAAATACAAGAGTGAACATTCAGAGGAATTAGAAAAAAAAATCCAAGACCTAATTTTTATCAGCTAAATTCTTGTTTTGGCTGTTTTGTTGACATTGGTTGACCCATTATACAGCAATGCAATTTCTCCTATTAAAGTTATGTTACTAAGTAAGGCCAGAAACAAACGCACATGTGAATATTTGGGCAATGTATTGCAAGTGTTTGGTCCTGTTGTATGTACTTAAAGCTGAAGTATGTAATTTCTTTAACACTAGCGACACCAAACGGAATTTAAAAATTAACAATCTTTTCAAAAATGCTTTTTGATTAAGCCCCTCATCCGCAGTTTTTCAAACTCTCATATAGTACTGCTCCTAATTCAAGCCATTGGTTGAATAACGTCGTTGGGGTGGGTCTAAGTGAACACAAACACAAATCAAAAACAGGAATTTTTATAGCGCCACAGAGACAGTGTTTGCAGTTTTTGAGAAAATGTATCTATGAATGGCTCACTTATAGATCTCTGCATATTAAGCTGGGAAGAAGTGTTTTAACACTGAAAAAGTCACATACTTCAGCTTTAACATGCATTCTTAAATTTACAGTGGTGGTAATATACCTCAGTAGTCAGTACACAAGGGGGAAATAGAGTTACCTTTAAATGTCTGTGCTATTAATCCGGATGTGTTATTGTTATTCAGGTAGCTAGTAAAAATGTTGACTTTAACTTGTTTAGCAAGATTATATTCAAAAGGTTGTTCCAACATAACAATAGTTGAAAACTGACTGTTGAAGAAGACATATACAGTACTTTAATGCTTGCTATAGTGCCCATTGTGGGCATTGTGTCCAATACTGCCTTTACACTAGGAATTGTGTTCTGATGTATTTTGGAATGCAACAACACATGAAAACGAGCTTGCGTAGCAAGAAGCATTTGTGTTCACATATATTTGAGTTTGTTCTAGGCCTAAATCTCAGAAACAAAACAAGTTCATTCAACCAGTCCAAAAAACGTATTGATATACAGTGTATTTAGAAAAGCACGTTTTAGGTCGTTTTAATAATGTTTACAGCTATTTTTTTCTAGTAATCTCAATCTTAGTGACAACTAGGTATGTTTTTATATCTTATATTGGGTTGATGTCTCTTCTTGTTTCACAGCCTTTCGTTATTCACGACATGAAGTCCCTGATGGAAGGAGAGCAGATGATTAACTGCAGACAGATGCCCTTACAGGACCACCGGAAAGCCGACATGGGCATCATGCATGAGGTGGAGCTTCGTTTCTTCCACAGCTGCCAATCGCGTTCGGCCGAGGCCGTCAGCGAAGTCACCGAATTCGCAAAGAGCATCCCCGGCTTCGTGAACCTAGACTTGAACGACCAAGTGACGCTTTTGAAGTATGGTGTTATTGAAGTTCTCATCATCATGATGGCACCTCTCATGAACAAAGATGGCACGCTCATCTCATATGGCCAGATCTTCATGACCCGTGAGTTCCTCAAGAGCTTGCGCAAGCCCTTCTGTGAAATGATGGAGCCCAAGTTTGAGTTTTCTGTCAAATTCAACATGTTGGAGTTGGATGACAGTGACATGGCACTGTTCCTGGCTGTTATCATCTTGAGTGGAGGTGGGTCTTGCTTCAAGAAGCCAAATTTCATGACATTTCTTCAGTCAAGAACCAAAAAACTTGGGCTGACAATTTACAGTAATATGTTAATTTAGTACAATTAATTGTTTAAAAAAATTACACATTTAATAAAATCATGGGCTGATTGTGTGATTTGAGCTTGTGTCATACCTCTATTTTATTAAGCAGGTTTATATTTGGCTCATTCTAAAGACTGATCTGACTTTATCATTATGATTGTTTTATTCACACTTCACATTAGGGTTTGAAAGCACCAATGCAGTTACCACTTCATTTTATTGGTCACCAATTTATCAAGGCCTTTTGATAAAATCATAACCTTGAACTTTGGTGATTCACAATCATGACAAAAAAAGCTATATGATATTGAACAAACCTTCTAAAACAAACTATTCTTAATAAGGCGAGGACTTTGAATCTTTGGTAAATCATCTCATATTTCACCCTAAAATCGTATTTTTATTTTTTTATATTCTACAGTTAAAACAACGTGGTTCTACAGTATAACACTGGCCTCTAGAGGTGAGGTAAAATAAAAACAATCATTGACACCTTTTTGCTGTACCTAAATCTTTCATCATTGACAATATTCCTCCATATTTTTATCCTCACTTCAATAACGCATATTTTGTTATTTTGATTAGATAAATTAAGTGGCATAAATTGAAGCAAGATTCAAAGAAACGTGACTATATAGAAATGTGCCCCGTCAGCAAATACATTGTGTCTTCAACTCCTGGTTTAATATATATATATATACACACAACGTATAGGTTACTGTCGTAACCCTCGTTCTACTGATGAAAGGAACGAGATGTTGTGTCGATGTAGTGACACTAGGGTTCACTCTTGGTAGCCCCAAACACATCTGATGTTTTAAGAAAAGGCCAATGAAAATTGACAAGTGGAATTTGCATGCCACTCCCCTGGACATCCCAGGCCATTACAGAGGGTAGTTCCGTGTTGTGACTGGAGGGACACAACGTCTCGTTCCCTCCATCATGGAATGGGGTTAAGACAGTAACCTAGCTGTTCCCTATCTGTCTCTCACTCAACGTTGTGTCGATGTAGTGACACTAGGAGTGACTATATGCAACGCCACAATCAGCTGAACTGTGTTATGTAGATCGGCGGTGCAGGTGCAGGCACGCCACTGGGTGCCAAGTAACAGATGCACTGGCCCCATCATAACCTTCCAAATGCCCCGTGCACTTCGTATGGACCATAACCCCCAAAAGCCTAAAAGGGGGGGTCAGACATGCCCACAATGGGAATAGGCGGCACCCGCTGGTTTGGCCTTTTCTTCTCTTTCTTCTCCCGGAGAAAGAACTCACTTGATTCCAGCTGGGGCCAAACGTATTCACGTCGGGGTAGGTGTCCTTGGAAAAAGACACAGCAGAGACTACACCCTGCCTGAAGGGGAGGCAATTGTATGGAAATATATCAGATGGACTTACCGAGTCTTGGTCCTACCCAGAGGCGACGGAGCTCTACAAACACAGCGACCAGTGGCAGATGAGACTCTGCCCAAGGGGAGACACAGGTTTACCATCAGGGAGGCAGTGGAAGATTATGTCATATGGGGATACCGACAGGGAACCAATGCATATGGAGCACCTATCCCAGTACAGGAGCTGACCTGAACAGGGCATACACAAGTACTGGGCCTGGCGTCAAACTCCTCTGTCGAATTTGCTTGCCGCAGGTGCTGGGGAAGGAATCCAGGGTTCACCATTCCCGGGAACTCATGTGGATGAAAGAGCGCACCTCTTTCCCTCGGAAGGGGAAAGGCGCTTGTGTGTCAGCGGTACACCCAGCCAGCTGCCCGCATCCTTACCTGTTTGTACCTACCAACACACGATACAAAATTGGCTCAATCCGGAGATTATAAAATCTTGCGTGTTGGTCTATTGGGTGTTGCCAAGCCCACTGCTCTACAGATGTCTGTTAGAGAGGGGATGTTGGCCAAGGCCCAGGAGGAGGCTACACTCCTGGTAAAGTGCGCTCATAGTCCCAAAGGAGACGGCTCAACCTGGCCCTGGTATGCCAACATGATGGCGTCCACAATCCAGTTGGCAATCCTCTGTTTGGAGACAGCATTCCCCCTCTGCTGTCCCCCGAACAGACAAAGAGCTGCTCAGAGCGTCTCCGTTCGGTCCAAATAGATACGTAAAGCATGTTCCGGACACAACAACAACAAGGTTGGGTCTGCCTCCTGGGCATAGCCCAGCCGTGGTCTCAGGATCACGTGAGAGTACGCCGGACCGAACTCTAGGCACGTTTCGCTAACAGAGAATGCTTTCAGGTCCCCAACCCTCTTGATGAAGGTGAGCGTAGTCAGGAGGACCGCCTTCAAGGAGAGGGATTTCAGCTCAGCTGACTCTAAGGGCTCGAAAGGGGCTCTCCGTAGGCCCAGCAGGACCACAGAGAGCAGCAGGAACACAGAGAGGTCCCATGAGGGAACGAGGTGTGGCCTGGGAGGATTCAACTTCCTGGTTCAACCGTCTACTGCATTGTGGTGTGCCGCTATAGCGGCTACATACACCTTCAAGGTGGAGAGGGACAGCCGCCCCTCCAACTTCTCCTGCAGGATGGAAAGCACTGACCCGACTCTGTGGGTCTTCGCCTTGGGAAGAACACCAATTTACGAGTAGGCACCACTTCAAGTCATACAGTCGCTTGGTAGAAGGTGTGATTGTGTCTACTACCGTGGGTGGTAGGCCACTCACATATTCCACATCCTGTCCAAGGGCCAGATATGGAGGTTCCAGAGGTCTGCTCGTGGGTGCCAGATCGTGTCTCATCCCTGAGAAAGAAGGACCTTCCTCAGGGGGCTTTGCCAGGGAGGTGCTGTCGCGAGGAGCGTGAGTTCCGAGAACCAAGTCTGGGTGGGCCAGTAGGGCGCTACCAACAAGACCTGTTCCTCATCCTCCCTGACCTTGCACAACATCTGTGCAAGTAGGCTCACTGGGGGAAAACATATACTTGCACAGACCCCGGGGCCAGCTGTGCACCAGTGCCTCCATGCCAATGGGGGATACCACAGCGGGCAGTTGGAGGATTCACGGGAGGCAAACTGGTCTACCTGTGCCTCGCCGAATTGACTCCAAATCAGACGAACCACCTGGGGGTGGAGCCACCACTCTCCCCTAAGCGTTACCTACTATGACAGCACGTCCGCTGTGCGATTCAGTTTTCCTGTGTGTGTGTGGCTGTGAGTGACTTGAGCCACTGCTTGCTGCAGAGGAGGAGATGGCAGGCAAGTTGCAACATGTGTGTGCAAACCATCTCGGTGGTTTATGTACGCTACCGTCACCGTATTTTCCGTCAGGATCAACACATGATTGCCCTGGATCAATGGCTGATGTCTCTCCAGGGCTAGATGTACCACGAGCAACTCGAGCCCGTTGATGTTCCAACGCAGACGAGGGCCTTTCCAGGAACCTGTGGCTGCGTGCCCATTGCAAACGGCTCCCCAGCCAGACTTGGAGGCATCTGTTGTGATGACGACTTGCCTGGAGATCTGCTCTAGGGGAACCCCTGCCCATAGAAATATCAGGTCTGTCCAAGGGTTGAACAAGCAGCGGCAGATCAGCATGGTAGCCATGAAATGCGTGCCATGGTAGCATGCACATCTCGGTACTTGAGTCTGAAGCCAGTGCTGAAGCGGTCTCATATGCATCAACCCGAGGGGCGTGACCGCCGCCAAGGATGCCATATGCCCCAGGAGCCTCTGAAATTGTTTCAGTGGGACCACTGTTTTCCCCTGATTGACTTTGGACAATTCAGCACCAACTGAGCGTGCTCATTCATGAGACTCTGCATCAGGGCGAGCTTGCTCTTTTCCCAGTTGACCTGAAGTCCCAATCAGCTGATGTGGGTGAACACTAGGTCCCTGTGTACACCACAGATCCAAAGAGTCAGCTAGGATCAGCCAGTCGTCGAGATAGTTGAGGATGCGGTCGCCCACTTCCCTTAGCGGGGCAAGGACTGCCTCTGTGACCTTCTTAAAGACTTGAGGCGACAGGGACAGACCAAAGGGGAGAAACTTGTACTGGTATACCTGACCCTCGAAGGCAAACCAAAGGAACGGTCTGTGATGAGGCGGGATTGAGACATGAAAGTATGTGTCTTTCAGGTTTACCGCCGCAAACCAGTGCCTGCAGGTCTAAGATCAGTCACAATCCACCACCTTTCTTGGACACGATGAAGTAGGTGCTGTAGAAGCTGCTCTTCATCTCGGCTGGAGGGGTAGGCTCTATCACACCCATCTGCAGAAGGACCGCGATTTCGGCACGTAGTGCAGTGGCATCCTTGCCACCTACTGAAGTGAAACAGACACCGTTGAACCTGGCATACGCCTGGCGAACTGAATTGCATAGCCGAGTCGGATCGTCTTGGCCAGCTATCACGATAGGATGGAGAGCGTTAACCACGGCTCCAAACTCCAGCCGAGGAGCACCAAGGGGACGACCGCTGCTAACGTACCCTTGAAACGGGTCTCGCAGCGGAGCGGGGCGGGAAGGGCTACTTCGGGAGCCTCGTGTCCCGGTCTCGCTGTATAGGGAGAGATGTTAAAGCACTTACCTTGCTCCACTTACCACACGCAGGACAGGTCACTAATGGCGGAGGTGGCTGAGTGTCCTCGTAGCCTGCCACAACCGCCTGTGTGGAGGCGGGAAATCCACACCTGCAACACCCTGGCCACGAATGTTCGGTGCACGGCTGTCATAAGAACGATAGCCGAAGAAGACAGAGAATGACGAAAGCGCTCTTTTTTGAAAATCCTCATCCTCCTCTTGAGCGCTAATGAGAGGTCGAACCCGCTCTGAGGTGGGCCGCATAGTACAACCTGGAACTCACCTGGGGCACACGATTGTACTGGGGAATGTGATGTCCATGGATTCACCTGGCAGAGTTACTTTCATTGAAGCCCTCAAATCGCCCCCAGAACTAACCATCGTGGTCTTGTGCCTGCGGGCAGAAGAACCGAGGTGGGGAGTGGCTGTAGTGGTTTTCCCTCTGAGGAAGAAAAGCCGTGATCGCAACGTGGCCATAGTCATGTTCTCGCAGTGTGGACATGAACAACCACAAATGCTTTCTCAGCGTGTCTGGAGCCCAGAAAAGTAAGGCAGCGATCGTGACCATCAGAAGCTCAGAGATATCGACCGCAACCAGGAACTGCACATAACCGGAAAGGCATCTTTAAAAAGACGCCGTCAGTGCCCACTCTTTTAGGGAATATACACTCTTTTTTTAAGGAGAAATATACTCTTTTAGCACTCAACACGCACTGCCAAAGCGCCCAGGGGCGTTCTCTGCACTTATCTGTGTGAGAGGGGAGAAACTGCTGTGATGCACCATAAATTCTAGCAGCCGCGGAGATTGCTCTTTGGTTTCTTGCAGAGGTGAATGGATTGGCAGTGGAATGCATCAACCCCGCTCAGCTCCGAAGAAAAGATCTGAATGAGTGGTTGCACACCAGCTCCTTTTATACCTGTATGTCCGGGGGAGTGGCATGCAAATTACACTTGCCAATTTCCATTGGTCTTTTCTTAAAACATCAGAGGTGTTTGGGGCTCCCAAGAGCGACCCCTAGTGTCACTACATCGACACAACATTGAGTGAGTGACAGATAGGGAATGTATATTCACTCACTTATCACTTTATTATGAACACTTTGGTCCTAATAAAGTGCCCAACGGGATATTTTGCTGTTGAAGCACATCCGCATAAAGGTTTGACATGTTGTGCAGTCTAAGATACTATTCTGCTCATTAACAAGAAATTTCTGTCCGCAGAATTGTCGCTCACTGGATGTCTTTTGTTTTTGCCACCTTTCTAGAATTTACTAATTCTAGAAACTGTTGTGTGTGAAAATCCCAGAAGATTAGCAGTTACAGAAATACTCAAACCAGCCTGTATGGCACCAACAATCATGCCACAGTCCAAATCACTGAGATCACACTTTTTTCCCATTCTGATGGTTGATGTGAACATTAACTGCAGCTCCTGACCTCTGTCTTCATGATTTTATTAATTTCACTGTCTGCCACATGATTGGTGGATAATCGCATGAATAAGTAGGTGTACAGGTCTTCCTAATAAAGTGGTCAGTGAGTGTATATATACAATACATATATCTTAATTTTCTTTTAGTTATCATTGGGTTTTTGGTTTAATAGTAAACTGCATCTGGGATTTTTTAAATGTTGGAATTTTGTCTGCGCCAATCACAGTAATGAAAGTCTAAGCAAATTTTGTACATTCTATCAATTGATTTCAAAAAAACTATCAACGATTAATCGGTTATCTGCTAAATCAACTACCGGTCGAACTCTAGTAATAATTTTAATTTACAATACTTGATTGCATGCAATTTTTTTAGCATGCTTGTGTGCCCTCATTAAGAGACATGTCCTCCAGTTTGAAAACCGTTGAAACAATGGTATTCTCTGGCAAATTGATATTTAATTTGACCACTGTCATTGAATTATTAATTCCCTCAACACAAGGATTCAAAAACTTATGAATCTTCCAATCTTGTTTTCCTCTGGTAGATCGACCAGGATTATTGAATGTCAAGCCCATTGAAGACCTGCAGGAGACTGTTCTTCATTCTCTGGAGCTCCAGCTGAAGATTAACCATCCAGACTCTCTCCAGCTGTTCGCAAAAGTTTTACAGAAGATGACTAATCTACGACAGCTGGTGTCTGACCATGTTCAGTTGATCCAGCTACTGAAAGAGACTGAGGTTGACTGGTGCTTACATCCACTGCTGCAAGAGATTATAAGAGACTTGTACTAGTTTGTGGTTTGCTGATTTTGAGTTTTTAATCTAATGCTAGAGGGTGATGTTTTTCACTGTTTAAAACCATAGTCGACAGAGAAACTAGAACAGAGTGTAACTTGTTTGGCAGTAACCGCTTTTGTCTTTCGAGACAAAAAGTGTCGTTCGGTGCCCATTGCAAGGTCCCTAGTTAAAGAGGGCCGAACCACTGCGAATATGTTTTACCAGGTGAAATAAAACCGCACTTTTTTGCAGGCCTAGTCATTACAGATAAAGCCATGGACATAAAAGTGAAACTCCATTTTTAATAGAAAAAACAAACATATAGATAATATGATTGATTTTCAGCTATTATAGGCAAGTGCCACCTATATGTCCATTAAAGTAGGACTGCAATTAAAGTTACTTGTTTTTGTCCGAGAACTGAAAACCTTAACAAACTAAATACATTCTGCATCTACTATTTTATGTACCAAAGAATTGTACCCTGTATGAAAGGTAAAACTGAATTTGTACAGTAAGTATGCAGCATAAATTAGCCTACACACCAAATTTTATCACAAGTGAGTATTCACACTTCATATTTTTTTATTTTACTTTTACGTTGAGAAAATTAAACACTTTCTAAGATTCTTTCCAAAGATTTGTTTTTGCCTGAAATTCAAATGTTGTCTTTTAGATTTGTGTTTTGGACATCTTTTATGTAGATACTAGGATGGACTTTTTTATTATTATTATTCTTTCTAGTTCTCAGTCAGGAATTAAATGTTTTTTTATATATATAATTTTTTTAATCATTCCAAAGTCTTAATTTCTGACTTTTATTCCCCAAAATGTATGTAAATATATCATGTTTTGTGCATTTTAAATGGTTTGTAAACTGTTGAATATCAATTGTATTTGAATATGTAAATAAAAATTTTCAACTATTTTCCTCGGTTTGCTGAATTAACCTGTATATATTTATATATTTATTTTTTTAATTAATTATATATATATATATATATATATATATATATATATATATATATATATATATATATTTTTTTTTTTTTTTTTTTTTTGGCATTTGTGTACTTTTGATTGACATGTTACATGCTCAAGTTATCACATGTCTATTCGTAGAAACCTGCATGCCTGCAGTGTTTTTTTATTTTTATAATGACTTCTTATTGAAGTTTTAAGTGGGCAGGGTGCGTGCTGTCCCGTAACACGCAAAGCTACTTTGCAGCCATTACATCATCCTTTTATTGCATGTCTCTCTGAACACACCCTATTTTGATTGCAAAATATTAACTTCACTACACCCAGCAGTAGATACATATCTCCTGTGACAAAATATAATTTACAGCTGCTTGACCGGAATATTTCTTTCTTTTGATAATATAACTGTGTCTCTATGAAAAATTATGGAACATGAATTACTAAAGATAGTGTTTTATTTTATGGCTTTTCTCAGGGAGGTCACGGAAAGGGGAAGCTAAAACTGGCAAACACTATCCATCACCGGTTTTGTTTTTTGTACGTTTCCACTGCTAATGGATGTCTCCATAATATCATTCACAATCTTCTTTTTGGCTTAACACACTTCAGAACATAAGTTAAAATAAAATTAGTTCTCCCAAAAAATAAAATTCTTTCAAGTTTCAAACCCATTTGAAAAAATACAAATTCCATGGGCAAAAAAGGAGGTTTTTTGAATAACGTTTACACAGCTCTTTTTAGTTCATAGTGACCACGTCCAACCTCCTAAAAGGAGAAATTAACATCAAAAACACCATAAGTAATAAACATATTCCATATGACTTGTACACTCTATTTCTAGTCTTCTGAAGACGTATGTTTGCTGCATGCAAAGAACAGACCAAAAGTTATGCGCTATTTGCTGAAAATCTCACTCTACATTTTCAAATTTTTCGTTTGGTGGTGGGGAAGAATAACAGAGAATAATTACTAAAATAATATTCTGGGTTCAATACAAGTACAGCTCAATCAACAGCATCTGTGTCATAATATTGATCACCACAAAAAAATAATTTCGACTTGACTCTCCATTTCTTAAAAAAATAGCTACAAAGAAATTTTATCATAGTAAAATCATGTTAAAGTTACAAGTTATATATAAGCTTATCAACTTTGTTGCCATAACAATTCAATGTCAACAAACCCTAAAACAACTGTAAATATTACAATTTAAACAAATTAACAGCTCCAATAATCTCACGAGATACATGAGAAAAATTACTTATGTGCTTATATAAAATTATAAACTTCACATTTCCCCCTTTAAACCCTCCAAAAATGGTCTCCATTCACTTCCATTGTAAGTTCCTCACTTAACTTCTATTTATGCATTTAAAGAAAACAAGTGATAAGTCAAATTACTTTTTGTGATAGTCAACATTATGCCACAAATGTTCCTCACATAAAGCGATCGTACAACTTTAGAAAACTTGGAATATACCTGTTACGTAAGCAGGAGGAGGCAGACGAGGGGTGAGGATCTAAGTGCAGGTTTTTTATTGAACAAAATGAAAATAAACAAGACCGGAATAAAGGAAACATCCACGAGGGGAAAATTAAACCAAAAACATGAAAATATCAAGGGTACACAAATTGGGTAGACACAGCAACACGCTGAAATCTACAAACAACGATCGACAAGGAATGGAGAAACAACAGGTTTTAAATACACAGGGGTAATGAGGACTAAACACAGGCACTGGCTCACTGATGTTCGAGGCTTCAGGCACTGGCTCACTGACGTTCGAGGCTTCAGGCACTGGCTCACTGACGTTCGAGGCTTCAGGCACTGGCTCACTGACGTTCGAGGCTTCAGGCATTGGCTTGTTGGCCGTGGTATGCGTGAGCTCTGGTTTGTTGGACACAGAATGCAGAGCTACGGGAGGTTCTGGGGACGGAGCCATGGAAGGCGGAGGCTGGGGAGCAGATGCCTTCCCTCTTCTCCTCCTCCTCCGGGGCGGGCGAGGCTGACAACGCTGGACCGCTGACCGAGGCAGGTGTGGGCTCAGGCTCGCTGGCCGTGGCTGGCGTGGGCTCTGGCTCGCTGACCGTGGCTGGCGTGGGCTCTGGCTCGCTGACCGTGGCTGGCGTGGGCTGGGGAGCGGCAGCCTTTCTTCTCCTCCTCCGGGCAGACAAAGCTGGCAGCGCTGGCTCATTGACCAAGGCATGCGTGGGGGTTGGCTCGCTGACAGGTGGGGCAGGCGTTAAAGGACGAGCCATGGACTGGAGGGTCACCACTGTGGGAGGAGAGGCAGGGTCCTCCTCAACGACGCCCACAGTGAACGGCCAGCCGCAGGCCAGCAGAGTCTCCTCCACGATTTCAAGGAGAGTCCAGCCGCGTGTCGCCGGTGGCAACCGCTCCTTGAGCGAACTGTTAAGGTTGGCCCTAAAGAAAACCACCAGGGAGGAGTCTGGGAAGTCCGCGACACTCCCCAGCTCACGGATGTGGTCCTCCACAGGACGGTCCTCTTGCTTGAGGCAGAGAAGTCTATAGTTCGCCTGTTGAACCGCTAGATCCATTATGGTCGATCGTTCTGTTACGTAAGCAGGAGGCAGACGAGGGGTGAGGATCTAAGTGCAGGTTTTTTATTGAACAAAATTAAAATAAACAAGACAGGAATAAAGGAAACATCCACGAGGGGAAAATGAAACCAAAAACATGAAAATATCAATGGTACACAAATTGGGCAGACAAGGCAACACGTCAACATCCAGACATCTACAAACAACAATCGACAAGGAATGGAGAAACAACAGGGTTTAAATACACAGGGGTAATGAGGACTAAACGACATACAGGTGAGAACAATGACTGAGTGCTGGCAGTGATGAGGGCAGGGAACTATGGGAAGTGTAGATTTAAGACAGTTGACAAGTGAAAAACTGAGCAGACAATGGGGAATCGTGACAATACCACACAAGTCATGTTGACTACTGTACTGTAATGATACTTTTATGGTGCATTAATGGTGTCATATGTCATTTTTGGAGCTTGACTGATGTGGTCACCATGAACTGTCATTTTCTAGAAAAGAGCTGCATGATGTGTCTTTAAAAACATCTTATTTTGTGTTTTACAGGAAAAATAACATCATATGAGTTTGGATGAATGAAATTAGGGGGAATAATTGACAGAATCTTTAATTTTGGCTGAACTATTCCTTCAAACTATAAACTAAAATAAAGCATCTATGGTACTCACAAAACTCTTCCTATTACTTACAAAACTCAACTTATTTTTGATCATATAATTAAATCATTATGGAAAAGATTTTTCATACTTTTTCCTCTGTGGTATTGCATAAACGTATTATCCTGAGACAAGGATGGGAATGGACAGTTTCAAGCGGCTTGACCCTTGCTAAACAAATGCTACAACACAACTCTATTCTGGAAAGTGTCCAGAAAAAACAAAAATGTGGTTTTGAGCTGTATTAGCATGTCCTTACTTCATTACTATCAATCCCCCACAAACTTTATCCTGCCGATAAAGCCTCTGTCGACTATGGACAATGCCAAATAATTTCAGAAAATACATTCTTAAAAAAAATATTTGAAGAAATGCAGCCAATGATAGCATTTGGTGTAGGAAAGTAGTTTTGTGTGTTTTTGGAGTATCAAACACAGCAGCTTGAATGTGTTCTGCGTGTTTAAATATCTGAACAGAGGAAATTTCAGTGCTGTGTAAGGTTAATGCCTGAAGGAACACACCTGCTATAGCAAAAACAAAAGCAATGTACAAACAATATTGCCTGATTAGGATGTTTTCACAGATAGCGTGTACACTTGTTACTTGCTTGTGTTAAGGTTTTTGCTTTTTATCTTTCTTATCTTATGTGCGAGATATCAAGATTTTAAAAATTATAGATAATAGAATTATTAGGATATAACCATCGGACACAACTCCATCATATCTGTTGATAGATAGACAGACAGACAGACAGACAGACAGACAGATAGATAGACAGACAGACAGACAGACAGACAGACAGTTAGATTGACTGACTATCTGACAGATTGTGTGATTGTGTGTGTGTGTGTACTGTAGCACTATTGTACAGTGATATTTGATACCAAATATATTTTGATATATACCATAGGAGGCTCCTGAATGATTATATAAAATGACAAAGTGCCAAAAAATCATGCCAAAATTATCTCACAGTGAAATCGGAAACAGTAGGTCAACTTGCCTTTAGCTGAAATTGGTCTGTGCATACCAAAATCAAAACACCGCCACTGGTTGCTAAGGTGGTAAGTGTTGTTGAACTTAATGGGCATGTGTGAGTTCCATTTTCCCCAAGTAGGTATAGCTGTAGGCTGGAGATCTCCAGATTACCATGCCCTCTCCGAAAGAGGGTATGGTTACTCCGGAAGGGGACAGGGTTATTCCAAAAGTGAATTACGCCAACTCCAAAAGGGGGCGTCACTTCCACACACATTTATGTTTAGGAAAATTGTTCAGTTAAGGGCTCCCTATTTCTTTGCTGGTGATTGGAGCTCACGCCCCTTTGCCTGCTCTGAAGCAAGCTGTTTTCACCTGTACAGGCTGTAGTAAAGTATATTTTATAAGCTGTACCCCCCAACCCAAACCCCAAACCTAAACCTAACCAATCAGTGGAGTACAAATGTAATAATAGAAAGGAAAATGCAACCTTTAAATCGCACTTGTCACTGATAAAGCAAACACAAATAATTCTGAGTTTCAATGCAAGATTCAAACCTGGGTCTCCAACGCTGCTGACGCAGCACTCTTCCAGTCATGCCACAGGAGAATGTTTAGATGGTGGAGCCGATGCAAACATGTATGATAGGAGATGTTGCTTATCAGTGAGTCGGCGATCCTAGGGTACCAGAATTCTCTGAAAAAATATGCCGACTTCCATACCATCATGCATCATGCTGGGTTGTAAGTGTACAGAGTACAGAGCATTTCATTGGCTCTGTACTTGTATTTTGCACAGTGACAATAAAGTTGAATCTAATCTAATCATCTAATCTAATGGATTACATGTAATATGGATTATGTAATAAGATTACAAAATCAAGTACTTGTAACTAGATTAAATTACATTTTTAAAAACTCGTAATCAGATAAAAGTTACTTGAATTGCATGATTACATATAAATCAGACAAAGTCTGTAAACTGTTCATAATTTATTGATCCCTCTGATTCTTTTTTTAATTTTTAATTTAAAATCAGCCTACAGCCGGTTTACCTTTGTTAGGTCTTCGAGTGTTTTTGAATGGGGGGAAATTGCGTACACAGACCTGATACGAGCCATCAGCAACAATTACACTGAAGATGGAGCGGTAATCCACTCAAAAATGCAGAACCGATTGCATTTGTGTAGTAAAGTCCATTTAAGTTTTTGAAATCGCTTTTGTAATCGGCATTAAAAATATATATGAATGCTTTCATGAAATCTTTTGACAACTTGACATCGACAACTTTTTTAGTGACTGATTCATGAATATAACTGGTCTAATTGGTTACCACATGAATGGCATTTGTAATGGCAAAATATCTGGAGTAAGAACATTTTAAGAGCCTTTTTTCAATAAGAAACAGTCATATAGTCAGTAAAACACACACACACACACACACACACACACACACACACAAAATCACATTAACTGTCATATGTTGATACATTAGGTAGCCCAATTTTTTATGCATTTAAGCAACATTAAGTCAAAATAGTAAAAGGTTATGCCACTCAAATGCATGTGACAAGAAATAAATAAGAATTAGGTCAGAAGTAATTAAAATTAATCCAAAATCAATCAGTTTAAATTATATTTACAATGTAATCCAATAGATGAAATATGTAATCAGTACAAGATTACAATTCAAAAGTAATCTACCCAGCACTGCATGCACCATGGTAGTCCAAGGTACTTCAAAGATACCATGGTATACCATGGTTAAAAAACAGGGTAGTGCCATAGTATCTTTATTTAAACAAACCATTATACGGCAAAATTATATTATCTCATCACGTACTGACCCTCATGTAGTTCCAAACCCATTTTACTTTCTTTCATTTGGGAAAATGGAGTAGGTAAAGAAGTCATTTTTTAAGCTTGGCAGCCACTATCCACATTCACTTTCATTGTATGGAAAAAAGCAGGCTTGAAATTCTGTAAAAGACTTCGTTTTTGTTCTAAGGAAGAAAGAATGGCATACGGGTTTGGAACGACATGAGGCTCAACACTTTTTTTGCTCAACTATTCCTTTAATGTAATAATTGGGAAACATTGCCATCTATTGGATCGTCAAACAAAATAAAAATTACAGTGCCCTTAAAACCATTTATACAAACGTGTGGTTATACATCGCTAAAAATAATTTGAAATAATTGTAAAAAAAAATCTAAATTACAGTTTGTCCTTATTAATACCAACATATCATTACTTTATGTCCGATTACCACGCATAATATGCATTTTCAAACAATAAAATACGGAACTAAATCGAATGTATTCAATAGCATCACGGACGACATTTGCTGTTACACCGCGGCTCACATGGACAACTTCTGCAGTAAAGAAACTGCTGTGGCACAGTCCCGCAGAATTGAGTGATGCTGGTTATTTAATCTAACTAACTTCCTCCATGACTGAAGCCGTTTTTCAAGCGCCTAAACGGCGTGCGAAGATTTATGAATCATTTGAAGCTCCTCTTCCAGTCTCATTTAGCAGAGAGAATGGAGATATCATCATATACAGAGCAGAAATCGTCAGTCATCATGTGATAGTGACAGATCCTGCTCATATACAGGCTCTATATGAGGGGGTGAGACGCACATCTTGCTACTTATACAAGAGCAGTTTTAAGTTTTTTTTTTTTTTTTATCTTGTACCCTACCATGGTAGTCCCACAGTTTTCTTAAAAACATAATAGAGTACTGCATCATGGTATATGAATACGATGATAATTTAGTACCTAGAGTGTGCAGTGCTACAATCTAGACATTATGAAGAATATACATTTGTATTATATAAATTTTGGTTTGTTTAACATTTCAGTCACATAATTTCCATCGTTTTATTTGTGGTATTTCATGGTTTTGATTACTTTTATTGTACTATTTATTATAATTATACTTAATAATAGCTAATACTATGCTGTAACACATGTGGAATAGTAATACAGAATGTGTACAGGAGGTTTATATACATGTTTGACTGATAGTTTATATCAAAGTACCAAAGTGTATTTTATGATCTGATACCATCACTGCAGCATTTCACAATCACAATACTGTTTTAATGCTTTCATTACCCTAAATTAGAGATGTTAAACCAGTTTACTACTATCAAAAGCTTATTTGTAATGGGTTTTTTTTTTTTGTTTTGTTTTTGTTTGTTCCTGAAGGGTTATTTTGGTAAAGGAGTGTTTTCAAGATCCAGACCTGAACACATGATCTCTCAACAATGGAAATGTGGGTATAGACTTTTATCTTTGTTTCAGCAGTCATAAGTATATAGGCCCTATTTATGTGTCTTATTTTCAAAATGTATTAAATCGGCTTTCATGTGCCCATGACTATTTAATCATATACACTGATCAGCCTCAACATTAAAACCACCTACCTAATATTGTGTAGGTCCCCATCGTGCTGCCAAAACAGCAGCAATCACGATAGCGTTATGAGATGCTATTCTTCTCACCACAATTGTACAGAGCGGTTATCTGTGTTACCATAGACTTTGTCAATTTGTGTCAGTCTGGCCATTCTCTGTTGACCTCTTTCATCAACAAGGCATTTCTGTCCACAGAACTGACGCTCGCAGGATGGTTTTTGTGAAAAAGCACTTGTGAAAGTGCTTTAATGAAAGAAAACCTATCCTTTTGTACAAAATGAGTTAACAGTTAATGTCACAAATTTGCTTATTTGATTACTGATCATGAAATTGTATGGAATCTTAAACAATGTTATATTATTTTTCACAATCATGCAGAGGGGTTACTACTAGCACACAAGAGAGTACACTATTTTATTTATCAAAAGTTTTCGCACCTGTGAAATTTACATCTTGATGTAATCCTTCCTCATGATCGTGTTGTCATCAGCTGAATGGGAGACTAAACACTATTAAAGTGTGACGGAACTCACGCTGCGCATCACAAGCCGATCAACTATTTAGCCATTTTTGGTGAATCCCACCTGGAAAATCGTAACTTTATTTTCAGGTTTAATTTATACTTTGAATATACTCCGATTTTTTATCCCCACGATGTCGTTTTCTCTCTTAATCGTTTAATTAAGTCAAGTGGTTTTTTATTGTCGTTCAACCATATACAGTTAGTACAGTATACAGTGAAATAAGACAACGTTCCTCCAGGACCACTGTGCTACATAAAACAACATAGGACAAACACAGAACTACATGTGACTAAGACTAAATAACATTTCTACATAAAGTGCACATGCAAACGTGTGCAAAAAGTATAGGACAGTACAATAAATTACTAAAAGGAACAGGACAATAGGCACAGTGAGAGACAGTGCAGCACTGACCAGTACACATTTGTAATCGAGTAGTGCAAAAAGATGACACTTTCTAAAATGCTAAATGTAAACATAACATACTATGAAATAGTGTTCTATGGACATAGCAGTTATTGAGGTTGCAGCCAGGTATAAAGTGCAACTCTGGACATGTGCAAAAGTTGGATTGTGTGTGTCAGTCCAGTCCCTGAGTATTGAGGAGTATGATGGCTTTGGGGAAGAAGCTGTTACACAGTCTGGCCGTGAGGGCCCGAATGCTTCGGTACCACTTGCCAGATGGCAGGAGGGTGAAGAGTTTGTGTTAGGGGTGTGTGGAGTCATCCACAATGCTGGTTGCTTTGCGGATGCAGCGTTTTATGTAAATGTCTTTGATGGAGGGAAGAGAGACCTCTATGATCTCAGCTGTTCTCACTATCCTCTGCAGGGCTTTGCAGTCCGAAACGGTGCAAGTCCCAAACCAGGCAGTGATGCAGCTGCTCAGGATGCTCTCAATAGTCCCTCTATAGAATGTAGTGAGGGATGGGTGGTGGGAGATGTGCTTTTCTCAGCCTTCGAAGAAAGTAGAGACGCTGCTGGGCTTTCTTGGTAATAGAGCTGGTGTTGAGGGACCAGGTGTGGTTCTCCGCCAGGTGAACACCAAGGAATTTGGTGCTCTTGATGATCTCCACAGAGGAGCCGTCGATGTTCAGCGGAGAGTGTTCACTATGTGCTCTTCTGAAGTCAACAACCATCTCTTTTGTTTTGTCCACATTCAGAGACCGGTTGTTGGCTCTACACCAGTCCGTTAGCCACTGCACCTCCTCTCTGTATGCTGTCTCGTAGTTCTTGCTGATGAGACCCACCACGGTCGTGTCATCGGCGAACTTGATGTGGTTCGAGCTGTGCATTGCTGCACAGTCGTGAGTCAGCAGAGATAACAGCTGTGGACTGAGCACACAGCCCTGGGGGGCCCCAGTGCTCAGTGTGGTGGTGGTGGAGATGCTGTTCCCGATCCGGACTGACTGAGGTCTCCCAGTCAGGAAGTCCTGGATCCAGTTGCAGAGGGAGGTGTCCAGGCCCAGGAGGTTCAGCTTTCCAATCAGGTGCTGAGGAATGATTGTGTTGAATGCTGAGCTGAAGTCTATGAACAGCATTTGAACATATGAGTCCTTTTTATCTAGGTGGGTGAGGGCCAGATGGAGGGCGGTGGCGATGGCGTTGTCTGTTGAACGGTTGTGACGGTATGCAAACTGCAGTGGGTCTAGTGAGGGGGGCAGCTGACGAGCCTCTCGAAGCACTTCATGATGATGGGTGTGAGTGTAACGGGACCGTAGTCATTGAGGCAGGACACTGAAGACTTCTTTGGCATGAGGACGATGTTGGCGGCCTTGAAGCACATTGGAACGACGGCGCTGCTCAGAGAGATGTTGAAGATGTTGGTAAGAACATTTGCCAGCTGGTTTGCACATCCTCGAAGCACTCTGCCAGGAATGTTGTCTGGTCCAGCAGCCTTCCGTGGGTTGACTCTGCGTAGAGTTTTTCTCACATCGGCCGTGGTAAGACAGAGCACCTGGTCGTTGGGAGGAGGGGTGGTCTTCCTCGCCACCACATTGTTCTGCACCTCAAGTAGAAGTCATTCAGCGCATCTGGAAGGGAGGCATCTTTGTCACAGGCAACTGATGTTTTCCTGTAGTTTGTAATGCTTGGATGCCCTGCCACATGCGCCACGTGTCGCAGCTGTCCTGGAAGTGACTATGGATTCTCTGTGCGTGTGCGAGCTTTGCCTCGCTGATGGCCCGGGACAGTTTGGCCCTCGATGTTCTTAGGGCTGCCTTGTCACCTGCTCTGAAGGCCGAGTCTCAGGTCCTCAGCAGTGCGAGCACCTCCGCAGTCATCCACAGCTTCTGGTTGGAGCGTGTGGTGATGGTCTTGGAGAAAGTGACATCTTCAATGGACTTGCTGATGTAGCTGATCACTGATGCTGTGTTTTCCTCCAAGTTGGTAGAGTCACCATATGTTGCAGCCTCCCTAAACATGTGCCAGTCAGTACACTCAAAACAGTCCTGAAGAGCAGAGATGGCTCCTGATTTCACCTGCTTCTGGAGCGGTTTTGTGTGTCTGACGAGCAGTCTGTATGCTGGAATTAGCATAACAGAAACGTGGTCTGAGTAGCCGAGGTGGGGTCGGGGCTTCGCCCGGAACACGCCTGGGATGTTTGTGTAAACAAGATCAAGCGTGTTCACCCCTCTTGTTGTAAAGTATACATACTGATGGAATTTAGGGAGCACTGTCTTGAGATTCGCATGGTTGAAATCACCGGCGACAATAAACAGTCCGTCAGGGTGAGCGTTCTGCAGTTCGCTCATAGCCCATACAGTTCACAGAGCGCTTCCTTAACATTAGCGCTGGGCGGAGTGTAAACTCCGGTTATTGTGACTGTGGTGAATTCCCGTGATAAATAAAAAGGTCTGCATCTAACAGTCACAAACTGTCGCTGAGCCACGTCTCTGTAAAAACAAAGACGCAGCAGTCTCTAAACTCATGCTGCGTAGTCTGCTGGAGTCTAATGGAGTCCAGTTTATTGTCCAGGAAGCAAATATTTGAGAGCAGGATTGACGGGAGAGCCGGCCATCTAGGGTTTGTTTTTAGCCTAGCATGGACCCCCACCCTTTTGCCGCACCTCCTCTTCCTCGCACACTGCTTACGATGTCCTCTCCCCGGTCACCGGCATCAGACAATGCCGTGGACTGGAGGCCTAGTCTCCACAGCAAGCCGAGGTCGCGTAGCTTCTCCTGCAGATCATCATGCGGCTTGGTTGTTGCATGAATCTTATATTTTAGTAGTGTCTGGCGATTGTAAACATGAACACCGGTTGCTACGATGTCCATGTGCCGTAAAAGTCGGACTAACTAACAAAAATAGCACCATCTTGGATCCGGAGCGGCCGCTGCGTGCTACCGCGCCGCCATCTTGGATCAAGTAACTAGTTTTGAGTGTGACCAGGGCTGAACTGGCATACCGAGCATTTTCCCGGTGGGCCAACGCACTTTGGGGCTAATCAGGGGCAGACTGGCCAGCGGGAGAACCGAGCGGCTGGTGGGTTGGCCGCGAAACGTGCTGAATGGGCCGCGAGTTATGCAGAACGCACCACAAAATGGCGCCACGATATGCAGCAAAGGACAGTGAACCAAACCCCCCCATACCCCCGCTCAAAAACTTTTGGGCCTGTTGCCATGTAAAATCCAGGTCCGATTTCTCTTCCCAGTCCAGTCCTGATTGTGACCATAGTTTAAGATGGTGTACCTGTATGCTGGGTTGGAAATCTCAAGGATTAATAGTGTTTTTTTTATTACATCATGTGTTTTTCTAAAAAACAAAGAATAAAATGAAACATGGAATGTAGGCTGACATCCACACAGCCTGACCGAAGGAAAGCAGACACATTTACTCACGTGGTTAACGGAAAGTGAAGCACTGCTGGCTCGTGATGTGCGAATGGCTTGTACACGCTGCACAGGTCTGTTGGGTATACTGCAGTCTCGTCACATTTTAACTTTGTTTAGCCTCCCATTCAGCTCATGAAAGCACACTGCGTGATCATGGGAAAGGATTACATCAAGATGTAGATTGGAATGCAGGTGCAGAATTTCTATAAATAAAATAGTCTACTCTCTCGCCGTTGCTGGCGTGCCAGTGATTACCCTTCCGCACTGACATGCAAAGAACGTTAAAATAAAAATTCTTGGTCAAAACTAAACATTCTGAACATATTTTTTTATTTTCTTAAAAGCCAAAGCCAAATCTACTGAATGTTTCCCTTCACTGATGTGTACAGAATTGGGGCAGCAGTGGCGCAAGCCCCTTTCGTTCACAAATCTAAAGGTGCCCGTTTGGTCGTCCAGAAAAAGGGGAGAAATATTTCGAATTAAAGTGAAATAAATTAAACCAAATTAAAATCTCGTCATAATCTCACAATAACAGTAATAATGTGTTATGAGATTTCTTTGTAAATTGCGGGCGAATTAAAAAAAATTAAGCAGAGGTGTCATTAAGAGCGTGCACTTCATCAGGACGGGGGTGAATTCCAATCGCAAGTGATCCTCCCTAAGACCTATACTCACTCTGAACTGCAGAGCCCTTGAAGTAGGCACTGTGAAGAAAACATGGCATTACTGTATGAATGTACCCTTTGCTAACAGTCTTTTGGAAGGGCCTCCAAGTAAATATTTATTTTCTCACTTTCATTTTGAACAAGCTTTCGAGTGGCATCCCCTCCCGTTGGAGTGTCCTTCAAGGAACTCAGACGAGTAACAGGTCAAATAAACAGTCCACTCCATGTATTATGTTGTAAGTTCGTCCAAAGAATAATACTCAATTGCTACCACATTTCCGACATTGTGTAACACAAGTGTAGACAGCTTTATTAATTGTAATGGGAGCGTTTGCGCCGCTTTCAGTAATATATTACTATAAAATAAATAAAAAAATATCAGTGCCTTTTTTTTATCCTTCCACCCCTATTCCTGCTAAGGCCTGTGTATGCCACTGCCCCTATTGCCAATGCTGGCATGTGTGTAATAGGTTGCGACCCCTGTTCTAGAGACTGTTGTGCGTGAAAATCCCAGGAGATCAGAAATACTCAACCAGCCCAACTAGCACCAACAATCATGACTGTAAAGAAGGAGACCTAATCTGACGGCAGTTTGACGCTGGGTCTGACGCACACACACACACACACACACACACACACACACACGTTCAAATTTGCCGCTCCTCTGTTACCGCTAACTGTTACTCAGTTTTTTGTTTATTTTATTTATTTTGTTTAGTTAAGATATTTTTGCCGGTGGTAAATAAGGTTCACCTCTATATAAATAAACCATCATTTTGCACCATAGTGCATTTGCGAGTTGGGTCATCATTTTTATTTTTTTCCATCTTGGACCATACCACGTCCAGGAAGTGGGCCATCAAAGCCCACTTCCCTACAATGACACACTCCAAATCATTGTGATCAAATTGTTTACCCATTCTGAAGGGTTCTGTTGTGAACATTAACTGAACTGCTGCCACTCGATTGGCTGATTGGATAATCGCGTGGATGATTGTTGTTGCTAGATGGGCTGGTTTGACTATTTCTGTAACTGCTGATCTCCTGGGATTTTCACACACAACATTCTCTAGAATTTACTCTGAAGGTTGCCTACAACAAAAAAACATCCAGTGAGAGGCGGTTCTGCGGATGGAAACGCCTTGTTGATGAGAGAGGTCAGCAGAGAATGGCCAAGTCTATGGTATCCAGATAACCACTCTGTACAATTTTGGTGAGGGTTGATGCTGTTTTGGTGGCACGAGCGGGACCTACACAATATTAGGTGGGTGGATTTAATGTTGTGGTTGATCTGTGTAAATGTAATACATGCATATGTCTTAATTTTTCTAGACATTGGTGACAGATGTCTCCCTGTTATCTCATCATCTGAGTAAGAAGACAATTTTCAGTTGTATACGTTTATTATCATATGCAGTTTAACACTGAATGTTTATATAACAATTTAATTAACGATTTAATGTTTTGTTAGATACCTTAAGCGCATTAGTTGGGCACAGGCTGCTCTCTTGATACAAGGATTGGAGGAAGACGCTGTCAATAATGTATTACAGACACTCACTAAACAAGTGGAGCTTGATATTGGTGATGAACATGGCAGAGAACCTATCAAACGTCAGATCGAAAACCTTGGTGGATCAGAGGATCATATGTCTTGTGACGCAGATCTAGACAATGTAAAAGATAATCTGGACCATACTGATGCTGAAAAGCCTCAATGTCAAGGAAACCCTCTTTATGATCCATTAGCTGAACTTTATCCTGAAGAACCTGAGCAATTGGACCAGCACACTAACCCCAGTGTGGAGTGCAAAAGACATGATGATTGGATCATTCACTGTGGCTGTAGACCTGATGAGAGGCAATCGATGAGTTCAAAGCATAGCATGCCAGATGTTGACCCATCTGAAAGTTATGAATATGTTCTGGTGGAAGAACTTGAAGATGACGATAATGAGAACACAGAGGAAAACTCAAAGGGATATGAGGTATATAACATGACAGTTGTCACTGTTTTTAAATTAAACATCTTAAGCGAATAGGCTAATTTAGGCTATTTCAAATTTCTTCCCTTAGACTAGTTTCTTAATGTGATTTGTGCAGATTTACTCGACAAATTATTTAACAGAAGTCATACTGTATACCCTGTTTAAAGAAAGTGTCTGAATTTGAGGGGTTTTGATCAAAGGTTGAGCCTAGCCAAGTGGCTTTTATTCCTTGTCTGTTAGCTTAGTGGGTCCCGCCATGAATGTTTTATGATTCGATGATTGTGTGGCCCCCTTTGTGTGGCACACCTATACGTTTTATATACTTGTGTTACGTGCTCCATTATTTTATACCCCCGTATTCCTCAGTGACTGGTGCTAGAAGATTCTACAGTTAGAATGGCTTGGTTCATTGTTGTATTTGGTGTCATGCATTTTTTCTGGTTATTATTGGGATTTTGGTTAAACAATAAACTGCATCTGGTATTTTATTCATTTTGGACTCTTGTCCTCTATGTCTGTGCCCAACATAGTAAGGAAAGATGATTTTTTTAATTTTCTTTTTTTTTTTTAATCAATTCAATTCAGCTGATCAATCTGTCATCTGTCTTTTCCACCACCTTACATTTCAGTATCTGCTAAATAAACAATCAGTTGACCTTTATAATTAAATGTCAAGAAATCATGTTCATTTCCTTGGAATATAAATTGTTCTAGTTCTAAAATATCTAATCAGCTAGAACTTTCTAGCCGTAAGTACAATCTTTAGAAAATGTATCTTGTGTATCTTACTTATCCTGTAATCACGAACGCCTGAAAAAGGGTTAGAAAATTCACTGGTCAAAAGGTGTGGAAACCCTGTAGAAAGCACATGTGAAGACTGTGATTCACTCTCTCCTCTATGTAAGGGTCGATCAGGCAAGTTGGTATGCAGAATCAACCCGTTTACTATGATGGAGTACCTGCAACTGAGTTATGAAGAAGTAAGTGACTCGGCAGCACACCAGAATAACCTTGAAGTTCTCTGTAAGACGGGGGCACTTTAACAGTGGGTTCGCCAATTATAGTTTGATTTGATTTCAAACTAATTTTTGTAAAAACATGAAAATATACTGTATATACAAGGTAAAGTTTAGCTAAAGGTTTTATTTACCCTCCCACATTAAACTGTAGAATTGAAATTAAAATATAAAGTACAAATATTTGACTCTGCATATCCATAATTATGATTTTAATGGTTGTGCAGTGTAAGCATCATAAAGTATGTAAAAACATTAATATGATACTAATGTTAATATAGGCCAGGCTTAAATTGCAACAGTCATTTTTATACCACATGTAACAGGCCCCTAAAAAAAGGTTAAAAAACGCTGCAGTATGATGGATCACTCAAGCAGTCCTTTCGTTCAACATATGGATGAACTGTCATGACTGCTATGTTGCTCGGAACTGCACACAAGAATTTCACCTACTGTTGCACTTGTGTACATGGTAGTGTGACAATAAAGTGATTTGATTTGATTTGATTTGGGGAGGTTATTGCAACTTTTCTCAGCCCCAAACAGTCCTCCATCGCCGTGGTCTTCTGGCTCTGGTCTTTATCTGTCAAGTTTATGTCCAATAGGGTCTAAAGCATTTTAGTAGTGCTGTTATTGTTACAGCTGGATACAGTTGAGAGATTTCATTGAACTGTGCCAATTTAAACAAGAGTGCTGAAGCTGTGAATATGTTCAGCCTTATCACCCCTTCCTCTACATATTAGTGTCAACACAACCTCCCTCTACAAGAGCTTACTGAACTACCGCTCCCTCTCATGAATATAATCACAGGCCTGCATTCTCAACTAAACTACACCCTAGAGTCTAAACAAATGGTCAGAAATGAGCTTTTGAGGAATGTGTGTATTTAATAAAGCACCCCAACTGAATGTTTTGCCTTTATGTGACATCCCACTGTGTAATTGATAGGGAAAGGTCTTAAAAGAGCTATCATCAGTTTGAACCTAAGGCGATGTGATTTAGTACACATCCTAACATTAACTTGTTAGCAACCAAGCAAATCATTTGAGAAGCAATGCAGTGTGGGCAACACTATAATTCTTCTAAGAATCTGCTTGTCTTTATATTTCAGGCTTTCTTTCTGGTGTATGCACTTGGATGCTTGTCAGTTTATTACAGTGGGGTAAGTTTTCCCATTCTGCTGTTGTCATTTGATCAAATCATAATTTTGTTATTTTGTGTTGGTAAAGTTTGTGTCTACTTTAGGAGCCTCTGTCGGTTATTCAGTTGTGGGCGATGTTCCGCTCAGCGCAGCCCAACTTCACCACCACCTACACAGCCTATCATTATTTCCGCAGTAAAGGCTGGGTGCCCAAGTCTGGAATTAAGTATGGAACAGATTTAAGTAAGAATAAAATATTTCTTGCAAAATCCACCATCTCAAATGAACTTATAACATTTTCAAAGATAAGTGATTTTCTACAATAAATGTTGTAAGCACATTTCATAAATTCCACATTTGATAAATAAAAATACAATATACAATTATTACTTGATGCTACAAACTATTATATTGATTGTTTGACAATTATTTCAAACTAGGACTTGATCAGTTTAAATGAAATTAATTACATTATATGCTGTTTAATCAAGTTAATCACAATTAATTGCACATATCAATATTTGCAGAGAAAGGTCCCCAAATAAAAATAATTCCATGTACAGTGATTAATTATCATTAAAATAATTATAAAAAGAATATATATAAAATACATTATTGTGGCAGACAAGTACAGCATTGATAAGACAGCTTGGCTGGGCTCGAGCCTCTGTCTCAGAGTCCAAAGTTCAACACTCTATCAGGTGACCTACCATGGAAGTTAATCGCATTGGAATACATGTGTAAATGTATTTCGGTTTGTTGCATTATATATATATAAATGTATATAACATAGCAGTGTGTAAAAAATTGTGTGAAAAATATGGGTTTAATTAAGACATAATCAGCCGTTGTAGTCAGAGCCGGATTATCCATAAAGGCACTTGGGCCAGTGCCCAGGGGCACCAACCATTCACAACCACTAGGGGGCACCACATGACACAAGCTTTAAAAATATTTTTCGTAAATTGTTATATTATTAACTTGAAATTCTTGAAAGACCATACAGAACTTGTTTATGAACACTAATTTAACAATAATAATAATAATAATAATAAATTATAAATAAATGAAGATTACATGAACACTATCACTCCCCCCCTCCCCAATCTGTCACAGTTGAGTTGGTCCACAACAATTACGCGCAAATGTGTCATTTTTTTAACGGCTACTACAGAAAATGAATCAAAATCCAAAATGGACAGACGGCAATTGAGTGGTTTCGCAAAAAGAAGATTAAAGAAAGAGAAGGATGCTAGGCGTTTAGCTACAATAAAAAATGTTCCAGGGATCGACAAATTTTTTGTTAAATCACTAGTTTTTTGGGAGAACACGGAATTGCAGACACCAGCAGCACTAAGTCTGACACCGCTGGCGCTGCTAGCGGGGAGATGCAGCAGCTGCTAATGTTAGTCAGGGCGTCGGCGATGACCGCCAGGCGAATGAGGATATTCACCTTGTCCTTGGGGAGACAGGAGCGAGGAAGACTTCGGGTGAGGAAGAGGACATTAATGAAGATAAATATTAGGGGTGGGACGGTACATGTAAGTTATTCAGTATTGAACCGAAACGATGCGGGCGTCACGTCTCGGTGCACGAATTTACACGGAGAATACACGGTATAAAAATAAATAAAACTAAATAGCGATACATATCGCTCTATTTCGCATAATGAACAGTATGATCAAGATTGCAATGCTGGAGTGTGTGTTTGTGTGTGCGCGCTCGCGTGATCGAACTTTTTTTTGGGGGGGGGCGGGGGGGGGGCCTTTTGAGGTATAGTGCCCAGGGGCACCACACTGTCTTGATACGGCCCTGGTTGTAGTCGTAATTTGTGTAAAAGTACTGTTATAGTGTTAATTTCACCAGGAAACTGCAGTGAAATGTAGAATGTTGCACATAAAATTCAGTTTGCAAAAATGTTGTTACAGTAACATTCATTGTATGAGACTAGGTTGTAAGAAAGTATTGTTTACTTATTTTCTTGATTATTTAATCTAAAATTCTTTCATATTTTGTCTGAAGATTCAGTAGATTTACTTTTCAGATCACATCGGAGTCACACTTTTATTTTAGTATATATATATTTAGTTAAAAATAGTAAGATTTAATAATTTTTGCATGTTTATATATGCTCTAACAAATTAGTTAAAATAGAAGGTTAGCTCTTGTGACTGTGACTACACTAGTAAGCAATCACCTAGCAACCACACAGAACACCCTGCAAATGCGTAGCAATGCTCTAGCAACAACCCACAAGTGTGTATTTGCACAGAAAATCTTCACTCTCTATATATTATATTATAGTATAGAATCATCCAGCTATTCTCTAGAATTGAGCCCTGCAATTTATGGCTTGTTCCTCTAAAACATTTAGGCAGAACCCTGAATTAACTCATTCCAGTTGATGAGAGAGATAGTTGAATTATTCAGGTGTATTAAGCATTGCTTTCCTCTCCCTCCTGACCCATTTCACCGAGTGTCTCATTGGCACAGCAGGGAAACTGACTCTTGGCTGTGAACTTCGGGAGTGATTGACTCTTGAGTGTCTTTAGCATTGACACATGATGCTTTCCTCCTGGGCAAAATTGAGTTGCATCTTGCTCATTGCATTTTCAGTTCTCAAATTCTTGTTTGTTCTAATTCTGATCCTCTGATTCTCTTCTTTCTAGTGTTGTATCGAAAAGGACCACCGTTTTATCATGCAAGGTTTGTTCTTTAGTTGTATGCTAGCTAGTTAAGCACTGGTTGTAATGGTCCAGTTGCAATGGATGCTGAAAATCAATACAGTGTTCCAGCTGTGGTAAAACACAATGTTGTAACAGTCACTTTAGGCAGCACCAGAGTAAAACATTATGTTTGTTGAATTGTTATTTCAAGGACTATATCTTCTTGCAGAAAGATTACACTTAATAAATATGTTTAATGTAATATATTTTAATAAAAAAAAATTGACCTTAATATTATTAAGTTATAACCATTTTATAAAAGGAATAAGATACAACAGGCAGTTCTATATTGTGAATATGGTCATGGCTAAATGCTGTCATTAGGCACAACATGAAGCTTAAATATGAGAGAATTTTTTCCCCACCCAAAACATAAAATAATTGTCAAGACAGATCATTAAAGTTACTGCTTTACTATGTTACTAGTCTTCAACATACTGTTTTACCAGATTTCAAGAAATTATACTTGATTGTACTGCATTCTACATTGTACATTCTTGCAGTTATTCAGTGGTGGTGGACAGAGTAGATGACTCTTGCGAAGCTGCTGCGCTGCGGCCCTTCAGCTGGAGGTCTCTCGCCACTCTGAGTAGAATTACTGGTAATGTCTCAAAGGTACAACTCTGTTTTATATACATAACTGACATAAACTGTACTTACTCTGAAATTAAAGGAATAGTTTTGTTGACATTTTCAACTAAGTTGTCATATTTGGGTAAACTAAGACATTTAATAAGAAAGGACTTTTCTAAAATGCTTCATAAAATAAATGTGACTTTTAAGCACTCTCAATAACTATCCTTAACAACTGTGTATCTACATTAGTTGGTGAATTATATTTAAATGTGTAACTTTTACATTCTGGGTGTCGTATTAAAGGTGCACTAATTTGTTCCTGATTTTAAAAAGTAGGGATGTCCCAATACCATTATTTTGAGAACGAGTTAAAGTATTAGTTCACCCAAAAAGGATAATTCTCTCATGATTTACTCACCTTTAAGCCATCCCAGATGTGTATGTCTTTCCTTCTTCAACAGAACCAAAATGAAGATTTTGATTCAGACATTCATTGATCGACTGGAGTCATGTGCATTACTTTTATGCTGCCTAAATATGGCTTTTGGACTGTCAAACAGCAAGCAGCGTCATGGCACCCATTCGCTTTCATTGTATGGACAAACAGAGCTGAAATGTGTTAACAAAAATCTTAATTTAGGTTCAGCTGAAGAAGGAAAGTCATACACATCTGGGATGGCTTAAAGGTGAGTGAATCATGAGAAAATAATATATAATAAATAATTTTGGGGTGAACTAATCCTTTAAGAATACCGATACATCCTTTTAAGACAATAACGATACCTGTTTTTTCTGAATTCCATATTAAAAGTTTATTTATATTTTATAATATAATATATTATAAATGAATTAAAACATTAAATGAAAATAGAACAATTATTTTCACCATAATATTGTAACATTTTTAAATGTATTGCTTTTATACAAAACCTCACAACACAGTCCAAAATAAAACATTGGGGTTAGTTTTGTCAACAAAAGTACTGCATAACGAAGTATCACAGATCTGCGATATTGCTCAAATATAATACAATTACTATTGTTTTTTATTTTTTTATTATTATTAGTAGTAGTAATAGTTGTGGTAGTATTATAAAGGATGTTATATAACTAGAGTAGTGATGTATTACTGTTGTAAATGTTTTCCATTTTAATTGGGCTTGAGTGAAGCCCTTTCTTGTTCTGTGTGTTTTTGTTGGTAGCTTCTCACCTCTGGAAAAGCAGATCACTTCGTGACCCATTAAAATGATTAAACCGCAAAAGGCTGCTATTTAATAATAAAAAAAATTTAGTCTGTATGTGCCGCACACTACAAAGTGAATTAGCACTTTGTTTGCTGTCATCTATTACAAACAGTGTGCATTACGCTCATGATGGTGTTTTCCATGTATGAGCTGAGGCACTCTAATAGATATGAGCATGAGCTGTCGGCAAAACACAGGATCCACACATTCACTTTGAAGTGTGCAGCACATGCAAACTATTTATGTATCTCATTAAATTGCAGCCTTTGTTTAATATTTAAACCAGGATATAACATGAGTATAGTTTGTGCGCTGAATGTTTACAGAATGACATTCGTACGTCAGATGGTATTGCTTTTTATCTGAACATTTTATGGGCATCTTAAGGTCAAGATGAGACAAACAAAAAAGTTACTAATTGCACCTTTAAAGCTGCTGTAAACAATTTATGTGGCACTAGCCTAGCGCATCACCAAATGCAATTGCAAATATATTGAAACGTTTTAAAACTGCCTTAAAACTGCCTTAAAAGTTTTCTGATTGACTGCGCTGACCACATCTAATTCTTTTAGATGTTTAAAGAGTCTAGGGCTGTCACAGAGACCAATGTGATTTCTCGGGACACCTTAGTTAGTGATATCTGTCATGTTATAGGGTTAAATGTTAAAATACTTTGTCAAATCCCATCTGAAAATGCAGAGACAACTATAATCGCAGTAAAGGGTTCCCACGGTCAAGGAAAACCTGAAAATATTAGGGAATTTTTAAATTGTGATTTCAAATCAAAATCAAATCACTTTATTGTCACACTACCATGTACACAAGTGCAACAGTAGGTGAAATTCTTGTGTGCCGGTCCGAACAACATAGCAGTCATGACAGTGACAAGACATATACCAATTACAGTAAACAACATACTTACACAACACAATTTACATATCAGATGTACACATACTTACACAACACAATAATTATATACAATGTACAGTAAACAATACACACAATATAGAATACACAATATACAATACAATAAGTAAAGAGTATACATTTGAGATATATATATATGTATATATATATAAGTAGTTGTATTGAGGAGAATATGCTGACAGTCCAGTGTGAGATTATAGATTAATTAAAGTGCAGTGCAAATTATTGATCGTGAGAGATCAATTGTTCAACAGTCTGACTGCTTTGGGGAAGAAGCTGTCATGTAGTTGGCTGGTGCGGGTCCTTATGCTGCGATACCGCCTGCCTGATGGTAGCAGTGAGAACAGACCATGACTCGGGTGGCTGGAGTCTCTGATGATCCTCCGAGCTTTTTTCACACACCGCCTGGTATATATGTCCTGGAGGGAGGGACGCTCACCTCCGATGATGTTTCTGGCAGTTCGCACCACCCTTTGCAGGGCTTTTCAGTTGTGGGCGGTGCTATTGCCATACCAGGCGGTGATGCAGCCAGTCAGGATGCTCTCTACAGTACTGGTGTAGAACAGTGTGAGGATGTGGTGGTTCATTCCAAACTTCCTCAGCCATCTCAGGAAGAAGAGGCGCTGGTGAGCCTTCTTCACAACGGCCTCAGTGTGGACGGACCATGTGAGTTCCTCAGTAATGTGGACACCGAGGAACTTGAAACTGCTGACGCTCTCTACCGGTGCTCCATTGATGGTGATGGGGCTGTGTTCTCCGTCTTTCTTCCTGAAGTCCACTACAAGCTCCTTGGTTTTACTGACGTTGAGGGAGAGGTTGTGCTCCTGACACCAGCATGTCAGAGTGTGCACCTCCTCTCTGTAGGCTCTTTCATCATTGTCAGTGATCAGACCTACCACCGTCGTATCTTCAGCTAACTTAATGATGGCATTGGAGCTACACTCACCTAAAGGATTATTAGGAACACCATACTAATACTGTGTTTGACCCCCCTTTGCCTTCAGAACTGCCTTAATTCTACGTGGCATTGATTCAGCAAGGTGCTGAAAGCATTCTTTAGAAATGTTGGCCCATATTGATAGGATAGCATCTTGCAGTTGATGGAGATTTGTGGGATGCACATCAAGGGCACGAAGCTCCCGTTCCACCACATCCCAATGATGCTCTATTGGGTGGAGATCTGGTGACTGTGGGGGCCATTTTAGTACAGTGAACTCATTGTCATGTTCAAGAAACCAATTTGAAATGATTCGAGCTTTGTGACATGGTGCATTATCCGATGGAAGTAGCCATCAGAGGATGGGTACATGGTGGCCATAAAGGGATGGACATGGTCAGAAACAATGCTCAGGTAGGCTGTGGCATTTAAACGATGCCCAATTGGCACTAAGGGGCCTAAAGTGTGCCAAGAAAACATCCCCCACACCATTACACCACCACCACCAGCCTGCACAGTGGTAACAAGGCATGATGGATCCATGTTCTCATTCTGTTTACGCCAAATTCTGACTCTACCATCTGAATGTCTCAACAGAAATCGAGACTCATCAGACCAGGCAAAATTTTTCCAGTCTTCAACTGTCCAATTTTGGTGAGCTCTTGCAAATTGTAGCCTCTTTTTCCTATTTGTAGTGGAGATGAGTGGTACCCGGTGGGGTCTTCTGCTGTTGTAGCCCATCCGCCTCAAGGTTGTGCGTGTTGTGGCTTCACAAATGCTTTGCTGCATACCTCGGTTGTAACGAGTGGTTATTTAAGGCAAAGTTGCTCTTCTATCAGCTTGAATCAGTCGGCCCATTCTCCTCTGACCTCTAGCATCAACAAGGCATTTTTGCCCACAGGACTGCCGCATACTGGATGTTTTTCCCTTTTCACTCCATTCTTTGTAAACCCTAGAAATGGTTGTGCATGAAAATCCCAGTAACTGAGCAGATTGTGAAATACTCAGACCGGCCCGTCTGGCACCAACAACCATGCCACGCTCAAAATTGCTTAAATCACCTTTCTTTCCCATTCTGACGTTCAGTTTGGAGTTCAGGAGATTGTCTTGACCAGGACCACACCCCTAAATGCATTGAAGCAACTGCCATGTGATTGGTTGATTAGATAATTGCATTAATGAGAAATTGAACAGGTGTTCCTAATAATCCTTTAGGTGAGTGTATGTGTTGCCACACAGTCATGTGTGTATAGTGAATACAGGAGTGGGCTGAGAACACAGCCCTGCGGGGCTCCAGTGTTGAGGGTCAGTGATGAGGAGATGTTGCTGCCCATTCTAACCACCTGACGTCTGCGTGACAGGAAATCCAGGATCCAGCTGCACAGCGAGCTGTTTACGCCCAGAGCCCGGAGTTTCTCATCTAGCTTGGAGGGCACTATGGTGTTGAATGCTGAGCTGTAGTCTACAAACAGCATTCTCACATATGTGTTCCTTTTTTCCAGGTGGCATCATCAGTGGAGCGGTTGTTGCGGTAGGCAAACTGCAATGGGTCCAAAGAGGTGGGCAGAACAGAGCAGATGTAATCTCTGATTAACCTCTCGAAGCATTTGCTGATGATGGGGGTCAGAGCAACAGGACGCCAGTCATTTAAGCAAGTGATTGTGGCTTGCTTCGGTACAGGCACAATGGTTGATGTTTTGAAGCATGTGGGGACTACAGACAGGGAGAGGGACAGATTGAAAATGTCCGTAAAAACACCTGCCAGTTGATTCGCGCACGCTCTGATGACGCGGCCCGGAATGCCGTCTGGACCCGCAGCTTTACGGATGTTCACCCGTCGGAAGGATAATACATCCACAACAGGGACGAAGAGTGAACCGACCTCTGTAGCGTCAGCCGCGTGTGCTCTCTCCGCGAGGGCAGTGTTATTGTCCTCGAAACGAGCATAAAATGTATTAAGTTCGTCCGGGAGAGATGCAGCGGTGTTCACGGCGGAGTCTTTATTCCGTTTGTAGTCCGTGATGGTGTTAATTCCCTGCCACATACTTCTAGAGTCAGTGGTGTTGAACTGACCTTCAAGTTTGTGCCTGTACTGGCGTTTGGCTTCACTGATAGTGTTACGGAGGGCATAACTGGCTTGTTTATGCTCCTCCGTGTTAGAAGAATTAAAAGCGGAGGTCAGCGCATTGAGTGCCGCGCGAACCTCGCCGTTAACCCATGGTTTCTGGTTGGGGTATATCCGTATTGTTTTGGTCGGAACAACATCCTCTACGCACTTCCTGATGAAACACGTTACGCTGTCAGCGTAAACCTCGATGTCGTCATCAGAGGCGGACTGGAACATCTCCCTGTAAGCGGGCAAAAGAAGAACAGAGGAGTGGTCCGATTTGCCAAATGGGGGCGGGGGAGGGATTTGTAGCCATCCCGGAAAGGAGAGTAACAATGATCTAAAACCCGATCCCCTCGTGTGTTGGAGTTTATGTGTTGGTGGTATTTTGGTGCTATTGTTTTAAAATTTGCTTTGTTGAAGTCCCCGGCAACAATGAACGCAGCCTCAGGGTGCGCGATTTCCTGCTCACTTATACTCCCATACATTTCCCTGAGTGCCGGGTCTGTGTCGGCTTGTGGGGGGATGTACACAGCTGTGATGATGACCGCTGTGAATTCCCTCGGTAGCCAGAATGGTCGACACAGAAGCATGAGATATTCCAGATCAGGAGAGCAGAAAGACTTTCCTCTGATCACACCATGATTTGTTGATCATAAAACATACACCACCACCTCTGCTTTTACCAGAGAGGTCTTTCGCTCTGTCCGCTCGGTGCACGGAAAAGCCCGTGATTTCGATGGCCAAGTCTGGAATCTCCGTAGACATCCTGGTTTCTGTAAGGCAGATAACACAGCAATCTCTCGTCTCTCCTTGGAAAGAGATCTGCGCTCGCAGAGCTTGTTGTCCAGAGACTGAACATTTGCCAGTAGTATACTGGGTAGCGGGGGTCGATTTGCACAACGTCTTACTCTGATGAGAACGCCGGCTTGTTTTCCCCTTTTCCTTCTGCGTTTCCGCGGCCGAGCAGCCCAGACAAAGGGCTCCGCCGGCGTGTTTGTAAACAGCGGGTCGGCGTTGAGGAATTTAAAGTCCGGTTTCCGATGTGTAATTGTAGAGCCAATGTCCAAAAGCGTTTGTCTGTCGTAAACAATAAGGCAGACAACATCCAAGACAAAAAAAACAAAGAACTGTAAACAAAACAAACAATAAACCGCAGTGTTGTATCGGAGCTCGCAACGCAACAGCCATACTCGGCGCCATCTTGAGTCCATCTACCAGGCCTGGAAGAATAATGGACATTGATGAAATCTTAAGTCCACACACAAAAAAATCATGGCAGTTTCTGTAGTGAATTGGAATTTTTGTAGTTCTGTTCCACTCTAAAATATTTCATTGACTAGAAATTGCTCTTTGTACTCTTTTGCAGTCATTAGGTCAGTTCCAAATCCTAGTGAGCTGCCTCACTGTCTCCTTCCTACGTAGGCAGCAGTGTTCATTTTTACACTGTTTTTCTGTTATTGTCAAAGATTTAGTCTTTTGTCTTTTAAATTTTGTCAATATTTCGTCATATTATATTAATAAATTTTTGTTAGTTTTACTCTGACTAAAATGGAATATAATTTTAATCAATGAAAATAACATTTTATTAATTTAAACATTTATTAAACGTATAAAAGAGACATGGGTGCAAAGAGACAAAATACTGACTGTCCTTGTTGTGAACCTGAGCTCCTGAAATAACAGCATATAATGTATATACTAAAGTATTAGCAAATTTTTTTAAGATATGTATTATGAATTTTTCATGCTTTGGAGACTAAAATTTCCAATGTTTTAGCTGGTTTAGGATATTGCATAGCATTTAGCATTTTCCGCTTCATTGTCTATTCAGATATAAGTTGTAATTTTATGTGTATGTTGTGGATATAGTGATTAATCTCATGTAAAATAAGAGGCATTTGAGTGAGGTAATTATCCTGTTTGTATTGCGGTTCAATTTGCCAGTTTTAGCTACTTTTTCTGTTCACGCAAATAAATCGGGCCCAATTGACTAGATTATTGAATTCACATATTTATAGATATTTCTTCTCCTAAAAACATATGTTTTTCTTGATGTTTCTTCTGTTTGTGCCCTGGATCATGCAGTATAATTTTATCATCATATTAACTGTATGTTTTAATTATCATTATGATGCGTTTTATTCATCTAGTATTCGTTATCTATAATGAAATATAAAAAACCTTTGTCAATGATCAATTATGTCTGTAACTTTGTTGACAATATTAACACTGATTGGCAGCTGCCTACTGTGGCAGCATCCTCACTTAAATGAAGCCTCATAAGTAGGGAAAGGATGTCGTATCGAGAATATCAATCCTCAAATAATATAGATTCAAAGTTTTTTGGTGACATTATTATTTTGTTACGATGAAAATGAATGCATATCATAAACTTTAAAGGGGGAGTTCACACACAAATTTAAATTCTCTCATCTTTATCTCACCCTCAGGCCATCCCAGATGTGTATGAGTTTATTTCTTCTGCTCAACACAAACAAAGATATTTTGAAGAATATCTCTGTTCTGTAAGTCCATTCAGTGCAAGTGAATGGTGACCAGAATTCTTAAGGTCCTAAAAGTACATAAAGGCAGCATATAATTAATCCATACAACTCCAATAGTTAAATCAATATCTTCAGAAGATAGGTGGGTGAGAAACAGATTAATATTGAAGTCCTTTTTTACTATAAATATCCACCTTTGACCAGCCCCAACCAGTAGGTGGCGATATGCACAAAAAATGAGAATCAGCAAAAAACCAAAGAAGAAAAATTATGTGAAAGTGGACATTTATAGTAAAAACTGACTTAAATATTTACATATTTTTTAACCCACATCTATCATATCACTTTTGATGATAAGGATTTAACCACTGGAGTCATGTGGATTACTTCATGCGGACCTTCAGAGTTCTGTCCACCATTCACTTGCATTGTATGGACCTACTGACCTGAGATATTCTTCTAAAAATCGTTTAGATTGAGTTCTGCAGAAGAAAAAAGTCATATACATATGGGATCGCATGAGGGTGAGTAAATGATTAAAGTATTTTAATTTTTGAGTGAATTATCCCTTTAATGTGAAAAAAAAGTATATATTAGGTAAATGGTAGCATAGGATAGGAATTGTTAGTTCTTCCGCTCATCTTAACGAGAGAACTGCTGAAAGACACAAGGCGTCAAAGACAGCGCTGTTTCAAACAGGGAGAAGTGCATGGCATGGGTAATGACAGAAAAACAAACAGCAGTTGAAGTTAATTCACACTAAACAAGGACAAATCTAAATTATACCATTATGAAAATGAATCATGGTTGTACTATATTTATATTGTTTTTGGCGGAAACCATGGTTTTGATACAATTAACAATGGTTTTCCATATAGTAACCATGGTTTACTGTAGTAATTTTGTAGTGACAATGACTGTAGTAACCAAGGTTAATTTTATGGTTACTATGGTTTTACTACAAATACCATGGTTAAACTATGGTTACTGTCACCTGTCTTAATAATTCAAAATGTTAGGCCTATAAATGGAACAAATATGGTTTTAAAAAATAGTATTGAAGTATACTGTATAAAGTATTTTATAAATATAAAAAAACATTTTTTACCCATTTTATCCCAAGAATTACCAAAACATTAATTAATAATAGAGGTATTGTTATCAATGGTATTGGCCTTGAAAGTACGTCAAATATCAGAAAATAAGCGGTTTTGCCCATCCCTACTCATAAGAAACCGATTTAGAACTTTAAATAGGCGGCAATTCGTGCATCATTCAAAAAGCACTCTTCACTCGCGATACACAAGATACTCAACGGATTTCATTACAGGTGACGCGAGAGGAACGACACAATAGAACACACACATTTTGGATAGAATAGTCAGTTCTCTAACTTTTTTATTGAATTAATTATATTTATAATAAAAAATCTTCCTTAGGCCATCATCTTGGAGTTCTTCTCAGTGCATTCTGGGATTGCCTACGTGGAATTTCATAAACTGCTATCTTAGAGTTCTTAGGAGCCAGCATACATAAAGGTACTTTAACCCTTACTGTGACTCTGGCGCTATTAAAACATTGCGTTGTTTGTGTGAGCATCCCAACCACCCCAACATATAACACTGTCTTAACCAATTGACCCTTTTCACAGACTGTGAAGATGTTTTTCCGCCTTCTTTAGTAGTGTAAAACTAGTAAACTTTTTTCTACTTGTCATTTTTTATTATTTGTTGTAAATGTAACACATTATATTGTATTTTATTACACAGCTCTCTGAAATACTCTATTCTGAATGGTCAATGGCACCATCTATCTGCCTGATATGTCTGAGAAACAACCGCACATCCGGGAATAAAGACATAGCAGACCGGCCGTCCGGGTATTACGAGTCCGCTTTCCCAGTGTTGGGGGTAATGCGCTAAAAGTAATGTGTGTTACGTAATCCGATTACTTTTTCGAGTAACGAGTAAAAGTAACTCAATATGTTTTTTATATTAGACCATAATATCAGAGTTACTTTTTAAATAAAGTAATGCGTTGCTTTTGTACACCTCTACTGTCCCTGTATTGTGAGAAATCAGGAGTAAAAGTGTGCAAAAGTCAAGTGTTTTTTTATTGTCGTTCAACCATATACAGTTAGTACAGTACTTAGCGAAATGAGACAACGTTCCTCCGGGACCATGGTGCTACATAAATCAACATAGGACAAACACAGAACCACATGAGACTACACAAACTAAATAACATTTCCACATAAAGTGCACGTGCAAAAAGTTCGGAACAGTACAGTAAATTACTAAAAGGAACAGGACAATAGGCACAGTAAGATACAGTGCAGCACCGACCAGTACACATTTGTAATCGAGTAGTGCAAAAAGACGACACTTTCTAAAATGCTAAATGTAAACATAACATACTATGAAATAGTGTTCTATGGACATAGCAGTTATTGAGGTAGTAGCCAGGTATAAAGTGATAATGAATTAAAGTGCAACTCTCGACATGTGCAAAGGTTGAATGGTGTGTGTCAGTCCAGTCCCTGAGTATTGAGAAGTCTGATGGCTTGGGAGACGAAGCAATTACACAGTCTGGCCGTGAGGGTGAAGAGTTTGTGTGAGGGGTGTGTGGGTTCATCCACAATGCTGGTTGCTTTGCGGATGCAGCGTTTTATGTAAATGTCTTTGATGGAGGGAAGAGAGACCCCTATGATTTTCTCAGCTGTTCTCACTATCCTCTGCAGGGCTTTGCGGTCCGAAACGGTGCAAGTCCCAAACCAGGCAGTGATGCAGCTGCTCAGGATGCTCGCAATAGTCCCTCTATAGAATGTAGTGAGGATGGGTGGTGGGAGATGTGCTTTTCTCAGCCTTCGAAGAAAGTAGAGACGCTGCTGGGCTTTCTTGGTAATAGAGCTGGTGTTGAGGGACCAGGTGAGGTTCTCCGCCAGGTGAACACCAAGGAATTTGGTGCTCTTGACGATCTCCACAGAGGAGCCATCGATGTTCTGTGGAGAGTGTTCACTATGTGCTCTCCTGAAGTCAACAACCATCTATTTTGTTTTGTCCACATTCAGAGACAGGTTGTTGGCTCTACACCAGTCCGTTAGCCACTGCACCTCCTCTCTGTATGCTGACTCGTCGTTCTTGCTGATGAGACCCACCATGGTCGTGTCATCGGCGAACTTGACGATGTGGTTTGAGCTATGCATTGCTGCACAGTCGTGAGTCAGCAGTGGACTGAGCACACAGCCCTGGGGGGGGCCAGTGATCAGTGTGGTGGTGGTGGAGATGCTGTTCCCGATACGGACTCACTTAGGTCTCCCAGTCAGGAAGTCCAGGATCCAGTTGCAGAGGGAGGTTTCCAGGCCCCACAGGTTCAGCTTTCCAATCAGGTGCTGAGGAATGATTGTGTTGAGCTGAAGTCTATGAACAGCATTCAAATGTATGAGTCCTTTTTATCTAGGTGGTTGAGGGCCAGATGGAGAGTGGTGGCGATGGCGTCGTCTGTTAAACGGTTGGGACGATACGCAAACTGCAGTGGGTCTAGTAAGGGGGGCAGCTGGGTCTTAATGTGCCTCATGACGAGCCTCTCGAAGCACTTCATGATGATGGGTGTGAGTGCGACGGGACGGTAGTCATTGAGGCAGGACCCTGAAGACTTCTTTGGCATGGGGACGATTTGTGGTGGCCTTGAAGCATGTTGGAACGACTGCGCTACTCAGAGAGATGTTGAAGATGTCGGTAAGAACATCTGCCAGTTGGTCTGCACATCCTCTAAGCACTCTGCCAGGAATGTTGACTGATCCAGCAGCCTTCCATAGGTTGACTCTACAAAGATTTTTTCTTTGGTTGCATTAAAAACTATTCCATTCAAGATGTATCAAAATGCGCCTTTTAAGTTGTGGCATCTGAATGCACCGTGGATCAGCTCAAAACAAGTTTGCACTGACATGACTTAAGGGAAAATATTCATTTATTCATCAGACTTATTCCTTGAACAACAATGTATTTGCAAAATAAACACCAACAGAACTAGGACACAAACTGGAGGTGGAATTAGGCTGTTTAGCAATTTATTTCTTCTCACATAATTGGTTCATTTCAATGTAAAACTGTATTTTATTTACATATATTAATTTATATGGCTAGTAACTGTGTAATAAGCTGGATAATGTACTGTAAAGTCAGCCGGTTGTTATTGCAAAATAAACCCCTTCAGTGTGATACAAGACCTGATCACCCTGTCGGGTTTATTTTGCGATAACATCCAGCTGACTGTACATTACGTTTTTAAAAAACTTATTTCAGGGTAATATGTAAAGGATATTACCCTGAAATACGTTTTTTTTTTAAAACGAGTGACCACAGCTGCAATGACAAATAATTTGGCATGTTTCTCTCTTCTGACTGCTGTAATCCACGCTCAAATTTTTTCTTCTTTTGGAAAGCTGTGAAAGCATAATAGTGGATTTGTTTGTATTTATTTTTTATTTTGCTGTCTGGAGCAAACGGGTTGGGAAAAATTATATTTGCTGTGGTCTCCCATTTAGCACAATACAAGTTTAACCTGCTATCGTTTACTTCCGCATTCCAAACACAGATATGTAAAAAAGGGTCTATGGCATTCAGAGGTGTATAGTAGAAGTTCAAATAATTTATTTTCAGTTTTTACATTTTCCTACTTTAAGTATAAATATTTCTTTGGACTTTTATGTTCACTTCACTACATTTTGAAGATAAAATTGATACCGAATTGAATTAATTTCTCGACCCCTGCGACTGAACATAGCAAAAAAATAGCAGCTGTTTGTGTAAAAATGCATCCAGATCGGCGATAGTGATGTGTGATTCGTTAAAAGAATCAAAAGAGTCTAACATTTTAAATTTGATTCCTTTGAACTGAACAAAAAGATTCAAACAGTGGTCTGAATGATTCGTTTTGTGAATCACGAATCTGAATCACAATGCACAAATAAAAGTAATCAGTTAAAGTGCCCAGATTCTCACACCAATATATGTAGCAAATTTGGTGATAAACATACACTGTAGGGGTTAAAGTGTTGTGTACATTACCATTGTTTCTAGTATGTGTGAGCTAGGAATTAAATTAAACGGTCTTATTTCTACATAACTATGTAAGGACATTTATGATGGAATCAGTCGCATTTGACAACCGTTATAATTTATCCATCCATCCATCTTCAACCGCTTATCCGAAGTTGGGTCGCGGGGGCAGCTGCTCCAGCAGGGGGCCCCAAACTTCCCTATCCCAAGCCACATTAACCAGCTCTGACTGGGGGACCCCGAGGCGTTCCCAGGCCAGTGTGGAGATGTAATCTCTCCACCTAATCCTGGGTCTTCCCCGAGGCCTCCTCCCAGCTGGACGTGCCTGAAACACCTCCCTAGGGAGGCGGCCAGGGGGCATCCTTACCAGATGCCCAAACCACCTCAACTGACTCCTTTCGACGCAAAGGAGCAGCGGCTCTACTCCGAGCTCCTCACGGATGACTGAGCTCCTCACCCTATCTCTAAAGGAGAAGCACGCCACCCTTCTGAGGAAGCCCATTTCGGCCGCTTGTACTCGCGACCTAGTTCTTTCGGTCATGACCCAGCCTTCATGACCATAGGTGAGGGTAGGAACAAAAATTGACCGGTAGATCGAGAGCTTTGCCTTTCGGCTCAGCTCTCTTTTCGTGACAACGGTGCGATAGAGCGAGTGCAATACCGCCCCCGCTGCCCCGATTCTCCGGCCAACCTCCCGCTCCATTGTTATATACAAGACCCCGAGGTACTTGAATTCTTTCACTTGGGGCAATACCTTATTCCCTACCTGGAGTACGCACTCCATCGGTTTCCTGCTGAGAACCATGGCCTCAGATTTAGAGGTGCTAAACCTCATCCCAGCTGCTTCACACTCGACTGCCAAGCGATCCAGTGAGAGCTCAAGGTCACGGACCGATGATGACATGAAGACAACATCATCTGCAAAAAGCCGCAATGAGATCCCCAGCCCACCGAACCGCACACCTTCCCCACCCCGACTACGCCTCGATATCCTGCCCATGAATATCACAAACACGATAGGTGACAAAGCGCAGCCTTGGCGGAGACCAACCCCTACATGGAATGAACTCGACTTCGTGCCGAGGACCCGGAAACAGCTCTCGCTTTGGACGTACAGGGATTGGATCGCCCTAAGAAGGGACCCCCCCACCTCGTACTCCCACAGCACCTCCCACAGTCTCTCCCAGGGGACCCGGTTATACGCCTTCTCCAGATCCACAAAACACATGTAGACCGGATGGGTATACTCCCAGGCCCCCTTCAGGATCCTTGCGAGAGTAAAGATCTGGTCCGTCGTTCCACGGCCAGGACGAAAACCGCATTGTTCCTCTTCAATCCGAGGTTCGACAATCGGCCAAACCCTCCTCTCCAGCATCTTGGAGTAAACTTTACCAGGGAGGCTGAGAAGTGTGATACCCCTGTAGTTGGCACACACTCTCTGATCCCCCTTTTTGAAGAGGGGAACCACCACCCCATTCTGCCACTCCTTAGGCACTGTCACAGATTTCCACGCAATGTTGAAGAGGCGTGTCATCCATGACACCCCCTCCACATCCAAAGCTTTCAGCATTTCTGTTCGGATCTCATCAATCCCCGGGGCTTTGCCACTGCGGAGTTGTTTGACTACCTCAGTAACCTCCCCCAGGGAAATAGAATCTGATCCCCCATCAGCCTCCGGCTCTGCCTCTAGCATAGAGGGTGTGTTGGGATTTAGGAGTTCTTCAAAGTGTTCCTTCCACCGCCCAATAACCTCCTCGGTTGAGGTCAACAGCATCCCATCTTTTCTGTATAGAGCTTGGATGGTTCCCCGTTTCCCCCTCCTAAGGTGGCGGACGGTTTTCCAGAAGCACTTTGGTGCGGACCGAAAGTCCTTCTCCATGGCTTCTCCTAACTTTTCCCACACCCACTGCTTTGCCTCCTTCATGGCCGAGGCCGCAGCCCTTCGGGCCTGTCGGTACCTTGCAACTGCCTCCGGAGACCTCCGGGACAACAAATCCCGGAAAGGCCTCTTTCTTCAGTCGGACGGCTTCCCTGACCACCAGTGTCCACCAGGTGTTCGAAGGTTACCGCCCCTTGCGGCACCTAAAACCTTGAGGCCGCAGCTCTCCACCGCGGCTACGGCAATGGAAGCTTTGAAAATTGCCCACGTGTGCGTTGAAGTCACCCAGCATCACTATGGAGTCCCCTACTGGGGCCCTATTCAGGACTCCATTCAGGGTCTCCAAGAAGGCCCGATTTAATACTCTGAACTGCTGTTCGGTGCATATGCACAGACAACAGTCAGAGTTCCCCCCCCCCCACAACCCGTAGGTGTAGGGAGGCGACCCTCTCGTCCACCGGGGTAAACTCCAACGTAGTGGCGCTCAGCCGGGGGCTTGTGAGTAGCTTGCATCAGCTCACAATTTCTACTGTAGGGAATTAGCTTTAATAAGAGAATTATGATTAATTCTCTTATTGGAGTAATATTATTCTCATGGCTTATTGACAATAATATTACACATATAGGTATAGCTTTGAAGCTAAATCTTTTAGAAACAGGGATGAGATTATTTATCAAAATATACCACAGTCAAAAATATCTTTAAAAGGGAAACATGAATAATTAATCATAACTCGTTATAATTAATTATGAACATTTGGATCGGTTAATAGAATCAACTTGATGTAGCTGAATTAATATTACAATCAATTTATATGTTCGTCCAGCAAACACTCATTATTGATCGTCTATCAATTCTCAGAAAGGATATTTTTCGTGGCCACACAAAAATTACTCTTTCTTAGCATGGCGCTGAGATCGAATTGTTAAATTTACATTGATTTACAAGCAGACCAGAATCAACTCGCAAGAATGTATACAAAAGTTTATTTAAATAAAATACGAACACATAACTAATCTAAACAAAAACGTACACACGAAAACACTCATACATGGGAAAGGGAAAATAAAATGAAACTGGACAGAATAGGGGAAATGCAGTTATGAAAGGAGTTATTTTTGACCATCTGAGAGAACCATTGAGCTCTTAATTTAAAAGCACCTTTTGTTACAAAGGGATTTACCTCTTATACTAAACATAGGTTCAGTTAGCTACTGGTACGATATTGCAATTGCCTTGGCTGAGCCCGGATTCAGTCGCAGTAGAACGTATTGGTGGTTCCTCGAGACAATGGTGTTCAAATGGCACATGGGTTGTTGAGGCCTACCGGCCTCATGGTCGGACCCACACGAACCGCAGCAGAGAGTCAGGGGAAAGAACCGAGGGGGGGTTAGAGGTGGAAAAAGGTGTCTTTTAACTTCTGCTGGAGGTCCCTCCTCTTGAGTCTGGCTTGACCAATGAGAAAGGTGCCATTTTCAAGTGGGAAATTTTCCTTTGTTTGGAAACTGAGTCATTTGCATGATTGGGGTTAGTTTAAGCCCCTTTATGCTCTGATTAATAAAGCATGCATGAAATGCATGCTGTCAGAATTATATATATACCATTGTGCAGGATTTCACACAAGGATTAATTTGGTAGGAAACATGAAACTAAATTTTATTATCATAAGTCATGCATAAAACAGTATACATACATTTTACAAGACTGTAATGATCCTAGACACAATGTCTTTGGGATACACATGTGAAATTATAGACAGTTTGTCTATAATTTAATGAAGAAAAGTCTGGGCTTTGAGTCCATTTCTTATGGGGGAAAGATTGCTCTGACATGTAGCTAACTCCTCCCGCTTGGGTCCAGTCACTGGGGTCCAGTCTTTGCTGGTCCAGTGGCAGCAAAGTCATTGTAAAGGCTTGATAATGATCAGTGGGGGAACAGACATAACAGAGTTGGCTTGAGCCTACTTGGACCTTTGCTTGTTACAGTCTTGAGACATCTTTTGGCTTATTCATTAAATAATGAATAATTGTGTGTCTGATTGGTCCAGATGCTACAATGACTTTCATTTTGTTTCTCCAGAACACAAACAAAAAAAGATTTTCAGAAAAATATCGCTGTTATATAAGTCAATTCAATGTGAATGGTGGCCAGAATTTTGAAGCTCAAAATAGCAAATAAATGCAGCATAAGTGTAATCCATAAGATTATCTTCTGAACAGATCCAATTGGTTTTAACTCCTTTTTCGACTATAAATCTTGACATTAGCTGTCTCCTTGGCGATCAGGCTTTCAAGCATCGATTACACCTTCTATAGCGCCATCTAAGGCTAAGAATCAAGCTTGAAATCATGATCATGCCTAGAGATTGCAAAGGCAAGTTATTCAGTGAAAATTAGTTACAATTTGGTTTGTTCTCACCCAAAACCAACCAAATTGCTTCAGAGGACATGGATTTAATCACTGTAGTATTGATAACTTTTTGCTCCCTTAATGTGCTTTTCATAGATTTAAATGTCTGGCCACCATTCACTTGCTTTGAATTGACCTATAGAGCTGAAATATTCTTCTAAAAATCTTTTTATGTGTTCTGCAGATAAAAAGAAAGTCAAAAACATTGGGCATGAGGGTGAGTAAATGATAAGCACCACCAATCAAATAAGTCGCCATGGGTTTAATGAACTGTTCCGTAATTTATGCATTTACATGTACTTTTGATACTTGAGTAAATGTAATATCAGTTACTTTAATACTTCTACTGATTATACTCTACAAATGGATACTTTATACAACACTGATGGTGTTATCCGTTTACCTGTTTAACAGACCAACGGTAGACAAGGGTACTGTCCGGCATGGGCACAGCTACCCATTTATTATACAATATGAGAACTTTGGCGCCCCCCTGAAGGTTTTGTCGTCTGACCAGCGGAGGGACTCCCTTGAAGGTTTTGCTGTCTGAGCACCCCCTATTGGGGTTGATTCGATGCCCCCCTTTGCGTGGTGCCCATATGCATTGCATACCCCATTTTTACACCATTAGTGTTCAGGAAAACTGTTTGAAAACAATATTTTTGCAATTGTGTTTAGTGTTGCTAGTGGCACAGAATGCGTTTAAGTCTATATACTTTCTTAAATACAGGAATAATCAAATGTTCTTTCTAATTGACTGATGGATGTGTTACTGTACAGGAATTAATGCTTTGCTACATCATCACCCCATCAGATATGACAGAAGACATGCTGTCCTCCCCAGAATGTGTAAAGAGATTAACAGTACAGGTGTGAGTACAGACAGTGTTTTAAGTTTCCTGTTGCTTTCTGGATCTCTGACATTGTTTTTGTTGTTGCAGGAAGTAATCGTGAGCAGATGGGTCTCCTCCAAAGAACGAACTGAACAGGAGGAAATTTAGACATTCACTCCATTTCCAAGCCAGCATTCCTTTTCCATTCCTGACATTTTTATTTTGAAGTGAATAAAGCTCAGTAAAATAATAATATCTGTTTATTTTCTTTAATAATATTCATTGATTTTGTTAAACAATGTCCTTGTATGTTTTGAGTTATATGGCAAAAGTAGTAGTCAAAAGGTGATAATTACATTTTACTTGATTTTAAATATACATGAGCTCATCACTGAAGAAAATAGGATAACTTGTGAAGTAAATTAAAGCAGAAAAGATTAAGTACTATCTACACTAAATAATACGTTTGAACTTTTGTAATTGTACTTAAATTCATGCTCTAGCTTGTAAATATTATTCATGATTGTTTATCTTTACAATGCATCATCATGCATCAATCTTAAAGTAGAAAATCTTTATTCGCAAATCTGAGTAAATTTCACAGGTATATAAAATAAGTACATTTGACTTTTCAAAGTTGGTGTTCCCAGCATGCATCGGGCTTAAATAATTAATGAGCTTGTATGGTTTCACTGTTTGGGAGTTTGTTTACGCCATTTTTATTGTTGATTTTGCTGTTATTTTTGGTAACTTCTTGTTTTGTGAAGTGAACAAACGTGAAGTTCATTTTCTACTCAAAATTATGATAAAAAAAATATTACCTTTTGATTTTTACTATCAAGTGTTGAAGTCTGCGTGGGCGTCAAGTCAATTTTATTTGTATAGCGCCTTTCACAACACACATCGTTTCAAAGCAGCTTTACAGAAGATCAGCATTAACAGACGATAAAACTGTAATGTCTATAAAGTCGATGAATCATCATTGTGTAATTTAGATAAAATACGATTCTTAATTGTGTTTAAAAATAATTAAATAATTGTATTAATAACCCCAGTGAGAAAGCTGTAGGCGACTGTGGCAAGGAACACAAAACTCCATAAGATGTAGATTAATAGAGAAAAATAACCTTGGGAGAAACCAGACTCACTGTGGGGGCCAGTTCCCCTCTGACTAACATCATGAATATAATGCCAATATTACTTATGTATAGTTAAAATCATGGTTTAAAATTATTAAACTAAGTAAGGGTTAAGGGTCAGTGTTTAAACATTGATTGTGTTTGAACTGTAAGATTAATGACCAATGTCTTTGAAGTCCATCTTGATTAATTGCAGAAGTTCACATAGATGCAATTGTCCTTGTTAATTGGCTGATGAAGGCTTTTGTTGGCAATAGTTAGTCTATGCATTCCATTTCAAGATCGTAGTCCATCAATAGACAGGTGATGCAGGTTGGAGTTGGCATAAATTAATCCTCTGAAGTCCATCATAATAGACTGAAGTGATGTATGGCTGGCACTGGCTGCATTTAGTCATCATCATTCAGCGACATGTAGCAGTGGAGTCCAACACGAAAAGGAATGGAGCTGGATCCAGCCGGTTCTGGTGACCTCAGGATAGGAGTCCCGAGGTTGAGACATGGAAACAAATAAAATAATATAAGCATAGATGCCATTACATTTATTGCAGATTTAGAGATCATGCTCAATGTTTCTGGTTCCGGCAGACACGACTAAAGCAGCCTAATTGTGGGTTGGATGATAAATTAGGTGTATGCCTGGCTAAATAGATGAGTCTTTAGTCTAGACTTAAACTGAGAGAGTGTGTCTGCATCTCGAACAGTGTTTGGGAGACTATTCCATAGTTTAGGAGCCAAATATGAAAAGGATCTACCTCCTTTTGTGGATTTTGATATTCTAGGAACTATTAACAGGCCAGAATTTTGCGATCTTAATGAACGTGTTGGAATATATCGTGGTAGAAGATCACTTAAGTACTGCGGTGCTAGACCATTCAAAGCTTTGTACGTAGTTAATACATTTTAAAATTAATATGGAATTTAACAGGTAGTCAATGTAACGATGATAAAATGGGGCTAATATGATCATATTTCGTGGTTCTTGTTAGCACACTGGCTGCTGCATTTTGAACCAATTGAATTTTATTTATTGATCTTGCTGGACATCCTCCCAAGTAATGCATTACAATAATCTAGTCTTGAGGTTATGAACACATTAATTAGTTTTTCGGCATCAGCAACAGAGAGCATATGCCTTAATTTAGCAATATTTCTTAGGTGGAAGAGTGCTGTTCTACAAACATATGTAATTTTATTTTCAAAGAACAGATTGGTATCAAATATAACACCTAAGTTCTTTGCTGTTGAAGATGATGTAACAGTACATCCATCTAGAGTCAAATTATATTTTATTGGCTTATTTTTAGAGTTTTTTGGTCCAATAATTAGAACCTCTGTTTTGTCAGAATTGAGTAGAAGGACATTTCTGGCCATCCAATCTTTTATTTCATTGATACACTCTGCTAATTTTGAGAATTGTGAAATCTCATCAGGTTTTGAAGAAATATAAAGTTGTGTATCGTCAGCATAGCAGTGGAAACTTAATCCACGATTCCTGATAATATCTCCCAGGGGAAGCATATACATGGAGAAAAGCACAGGCCCTAAAACGGATCCCTGTGGCACTCCATATTTTACTTTGGTTTGGTTTGACAATTCCTCATTTACACAGACAAAGTGGTAATGGTTAGCTAAATATGACCTAAACCATGCTAATGCACCTCCACAAATTCCAACATAATTCTCCAGCCTATTCAAGAGAATGTTGTGATCTATCATGTTGAATGCAGCACTAAGATCTAAAAGCACTAGAAGAGAAATGCAGCCGCCATCAGATGATAAGAGCAAGTCATTTGTAACTCTGATAAGTGCAGTCTCTGTACTGTGATGAGGCCTAAATCCTGATTGAAATTCTTCATATATACAATTTCTCTGTAGAAATGAACATATTTGGGAGGATACTACCTTTTCTAGTATTTTTTATATAAACTGGAGATTTGAAATCGTTCTATAATTAGCAAGTTCTCCAGGATCAAGTTGTGGCTTCTTAATAAGAGGTTTGATAATTGCCATTTTAAAGTTTCTTGGGACATGTCCTAAGAATAGCGAGGAGTTAATGATATTAAGAAAAGGTTCTGAGATTACAGGAGATACCTCTTTTAAGAGCTTAGTTGGTATAGGATCTAACAAACAAGTTGTGGCTTTTGATGTTTCGATAAGTTTTGTTAGCTCTTCATGACCTATGACAGAGAAAGATTGAAGTTGCACGTGAGGAAAATTATTAGGCACTGTTTTCTGAGGTGCTATGACAGATGATTGCATAATTCCAATTTTATTTCTGATTATTTCAATTTTATCTGTAAAGAAATTCTGCTCTGCTGCAGAATTTCTATATTATCAACATCAACTCCATATGACAGAATTAAATCTTGCGTATGATTATGGCGATGAGTTGGTCCAGTTACATTTTGTCTGACTCCAAGAGAGTTGAGAATATCGATAAATGCTAATCCCAATGTATCATTTTCATTATCTATGTGAATGTTGAAGTCACCAACAATTAAAGCTCTATCTACAGTAACTACAAGATCTGATAAAAAATGAGCAAATTCACCAAGGAAATCAGAATAAGGCCCGGGTGATCTATACACTGTAGCAAAGGTAAAAGACGACAGAGATTTTTTATTTATATTTGACAGTGTCACATTAAGCATTATTAGTTCAAAAGACTTACATTTATATCCTGTCCTCTGAGTAACACCAAAAACTTCACTGTAAATTGTAGCAACACCTCCTCCTCGACCCTTCAGACGAGGCTCATGTTTATAACAATAACCTGGGGGAGTAGATTCATTTAAACTAATATATTCATCCAGTTTAAGCCAGGTTTCAGTCAAACAGAGCGCATCCAATCTATGATCTGTAATCATTTAATTGACAATTAGTGCTTTGGTAGAAAAAGATCTAATGTTTAGTAGCCCTATTTTTATATGATGTGTATTTTTAATTTGTTTGTTTTATTCAAGTTTGACTTTAATCAAATTTTTTCTAAATGATTTAGTGAGGGTATTGTGTTTCATAGTTCGGGGAACAGATACAGTCTCTATGAGATATCTAGGTGATACAGTCTCTATGTGTTGTAGTTTATGTGACCTGTGTGACATCTCAAGGCAGCTAGCAGACGTTCGGATTAACCAGTTTGCTTCCTGACCTGAGCCCCAGTTAGTCAATTACTATCATTATTAAATCTATAAGCCAAATTACTAGAGAGGAGAATGGCACCTTCCCTAGATGGATGGAGTCTGTCTCTCTTTAGCAGGTCAGGTCTACACCAAAAACTATTCAAATTGTCTATAAATCCTATTTTATTCTTCAGACACCACTCAGACATCCAGCCATTCAGTGACACTAATCTACTATAAACCTCATCACCACGACAAGCATCATGTTTCTATTGTTTGGATTGCAAGGTGTAGTCTAACTGATCACATGAACTACAGGTGAAACTCGAAAAATTTGAATATCGTGCAAAAGTTCATTAATTTCAGTAATTCAACTTAAAAGGTGAAACTAATATATTATATAGACTCATTACAAGCAAAGTAAGATATTTCAAGCCTTTATTTGATATAATTTTGATGATTATGGCTTACAGCTTATGAAAACCCCAAATTCCGAATCTCAGAAAATTAGAATATTGTGAAAAGGTTCAGTATTGTAGGCTCAAAGTGTCACACTCTAATCAGCTAAACACCTGCAAAGGGTTCCTGCGCCTTTAAATGGTCTCTCAGTCTGGTTCAGTTGAATTCACAATTATGGGGAAGACTGCTGACCTGACAGTTGTGCAGAAAACCATCATTGACACCCTCCACAAGGAGGGAAATCCTCAAAAGGTAATTGCAAAAGAAGTTGGATGTTCTCAAAGTGCTGTATCAAAGCACATTAATATAAAGTTAAGTGGAAGGGAAAAGTGTGGAAGAAAAAGGTGCACAAGCAGCAGGGATGACCGTAGCCTGGAGAGGATTGTCAGGAAAAGGCCATTCAAATGTGTGGGGGAGCTTCACCTGGAGTGGACTGAGGCTGGAGTTACTGCATCAAGAGCCACCACACACAGACGGGTCCTGGACATGGGCTTCAAATGTCAAACGTTTTACCTGGGCTAAAGAAAAAAGAACTGGTCTGTTGCTCAGTGGTCCAAAGTCCTCTTTTCTGATGAGAGCAAATTTTGCATCTCATTTGGAAACCACGGTCCCAGAGTCTGGAGGAAGAATGGAGAGGCACACAATCCAAGATGCTTGAAGTCCAGTGTGAAGTTTCCACAGTCTGTGTTGGTTTGGGGAGCCATGTCATCGGCTGGTGTTGGTCCACTGTGCTTTATTAAGTCCAGAGTCAACGCAGCCGTCTACCGGACATTTTAGAGCACTTCATGCTTCCTTCAGCAGACAAGCTTTATGGAGATGCTGACTTCATTTTCCAGCAGGACTTGGCACCTGCCCACACTGCCAAAAGTACCAAAACCTGGTTCAATGACCATGGTATTACTGTGCTTGATTGGCCAGCAAACTCGCTTGACCTGAACCCCATAGAGAATCTATGGGGCATTGCCAAGAGAAAGATGAGAGACATGAGACCAAACAATGCAGAAGAGCTGAAGGCCGCTATTGAAGCATCTTGGTCTTCCATAACACCTCAGCAGTGCCACAGGCTGATAGCATCCATGCCATGCCGCATTGAGGCAGTAATTAATGCAAAAGGGGCCCAAACCAAGTACTGAGTACATATGCATGATTATACTTTTCAGAGGGCCAACATTTCTGTATTTAAAATCCTTTTTTTTTTATTGATTTCATGTAATATTCTAATTTTCTGAGATTCTGAATTTGGGGTTTTCATAAGCTGTAAGCCAGAATCATAAAAATTATATCAAATAAAGGCTTGAAATATCTTACTTTGCTTGTAATGAGTCTATATAATATATTAGTTTCACCTTTAAGTTGAATTACTGAAATTAATGAACTTTTGCACGATATTCTAATTTTTCGAGTTTCACCTGTATGTTCTACTCTTTGTCAACCCAAGAGTGTCCCAGTACTTCTTGTCTTCATTTTGAACACTATATCAATTGTTTTGTCATTTAAAACTAGGGGTGCAACAAATATATTTTATCGTTCGACAGGACACTCAATATAAAATACCATATGTATCCTCCTTGGAGAAGTGGTGCTGAGCGCACACAGGATAACAGAGCAACATATCTATAGTACATAGGTGAGAAAATTGATGGCAAACGGCAAGTAGATTGTGCTGTCGTGGTACGGCATGTCTAATTTGTTAAACAACAGTGTCATTGGTTTTACAGTACATAAAACATGTCGTTTTATTTACGCCGACATCACCGCGCAAATCTGTGGATTTATGAGGCAGAAACAGCAGCATAAGTTTATCAGCCGCAAATACACAGCAATACTATGAAGTTCATTTTGGTGCAAATCAAATGAGCACCTGTGACAGTGTTAGTTGTAGAGATTAGCCACACATGTGTATCAGTAAATTTGAAGTCACAGAGAAATTTATTTTAATAGAGATTCTACAAGAGTTGCACACTTGTAGAATATTTTCTTTTTTCTATTATATTTTTCTCACACAAACACAAGTACAAAACTACAACTGCTTGAATCTGCTGCTACGGGTTTTCGTGCGCTCTCCCTTTTGCACCACATGTCTAAGTAAAATATGGAGCAAAAGTGATTAGTGCATCTGTTGAGGCAGCAGGCGGTCACTGTTCAGAGATCAGAATATTTTGGCCAATCAGAAGAGCTAGTTTGGCCGCCTCTCTATTGGCGGAACATGACGCCCGAACAGGAAAATAAAAACTTCCATAAGCATCTTCCCGAGCTGGCAATGGCAAATACCAATAAAGGTATTTTTTTTTTCTTTCTTTTTCTGAAATCACTCACCGTTATACCTTTGTTTATAGTTTATATATGTACGCTGGTCACTGCGTTAAAGCCAGCTGCGATTAAATCCATATAACAGAAAGACGTGCTTTCTGACTCCTGTAGATAGCCAGTCTTACTATATTGACAAAAACGCGTTTATTAAGTGTCTGTGACGTGCTGGTGTTTATTAATATGTTTGATTTATTTATTTTTTAGCCTATATGAAATCTGACTGGTTAAGACTCTTGGATAGGGCAGGTAAATATTTTATAACCAAGAGTTTAAAGAATTAAATTACATTAAATTTACATATTACATATAATAAATGTGACTTTTCTGCCAAGGATCTCTCATTGTCATTCATATGTACTGTAACGAGTGTGTGGGAAGCAGGAGCAGGCAGACAGGTGGGTCAGATCCAAACGCAGTTTTATTAGGGAAGAACACAAAAATAAACAAACACTGGAACAAATGAAAGTCCACGATGGGAAAACATAGGCTTAAGGGCTGAGTTAAACACAGGAGGGGGTGAAGGCAGTGAACATCCACGAAGGGGAGAGTAGACCTCGAACGGGCGACACAACAGGGAAACACGAACGGTTGGAAGCTGCAGGGAACAGGAACAAAGAGCATAAGAGCATACACCAATGTAAGACGAACATGGAACGTCAACGCACGACCATTCGTGTTTCCCTGTTGTGTCGCCCGTTCGAGGTCTACTCTCCCCTTCATGGATGTTGACTGCCTTCACCCCCTCCTGTGTTTAACCCAGTCCTTAAGCCTATGTTTTCCCATCGTGGACTTTCATTTGTTCCAGTGTTTGTTTATTTTTGTGTTCTTCCCTAATAAAACTGCGTTTGGATCTGACCCACCTGTCTGCCTGCTCCTGCTTCCCACACACTCGTTACAGAACGCACGACCCCAATGGATCCAGCAGTTTTGCGGGCAAACTACCGGCTGCTCTGTTTGCGACAGGGGGACCGTCCCCTAGAAGACCACATCCAAGACTTCCTTGCTCTGGCAAGACTCTCCGACTTCCCGGACTCTACCTTGGTGATTTTCTTCCGGGACAACCTGAACCCTTCGCTGAAGGAGCGGTTGCCTCAGGCGACGCGCGGCTGGACCCTCCGCGACCTCCTGGAGGTGACCCTACTATCGAGTGGCTCTCCATTTACTGTGGGCGTTTCCAAGGAGGACCCCACCTCACCACATCAGTGCTCCCTGCCACGTCAGTCCCACCTGTCAGCGCCCGAGCCCCCCACGCCAGTCATCTTCCAAGAACCCACGCGGACCACGTCTTCGGCCCGCCAGAGGAAGAGAAGACGCCTGCCCCGGTCTGCGAGCCAGAGCCCACGCCTGCCCCGGTCTGCGAGGTCTGCGAGCCAGAGCCCACGCTTGCCCCGGTCTGCGAGCCCGAGCCCGAGTCCTCGTCAGCCACGGTCAGCGAGCCCGAGCCCTCGTCAGCCACAGTCAGCGAGCCCGAGCCCTCGTCGGCCACGGTCAGCGAGCCCGAGCCCTTGCCTGCCACGGTCAGCGAGCCTGAAGCCACAACGACCAGGAACAGCGTTCCAGCATCGCCAGTCGCATCAGCCCAGAGAAAGAGGAGAAGGGGAAAGGCCTCTGCTCTCCAGCCTCCACCTGCTGCAGCCCCGTGCCCTAAACCCCCCGTGGCTCTGCCCTCAGCGCCCAGCGAACCCAAGCCAGCGCATACCACGGTCAACCAGCCAGTGCCTGTAGCCTCGACCGTCCCTGAGCCAGTGCCTGTAGCCTCGACCGTCCCCGAGCCAGCGCCAGTAGACTCGACCGTCCCTGAGCCAGCGCCTGTAGCCTCGACCGTCCCAGAGCCAGCGCCTGTAGCCTCGACTGTCCCAGAGCCAGCGCCTCCTAGGCCTAGGGCTCCGCCTCTCAAGTCTCTCGAGCCTTCCAGGGCTCCTCCTCCCGAGCCTTCCAGGGCTCCGCCTCTCGAGCCTCCTAGAGCTCCGCCTCTCAAGTCTCTCGAGTCTTCCAGGGCTCCTCCTCCCGAGCCTCCTAGGGCTCCGCCTCTCCAGTCCCTCGAGTCTTCCAGGGCTCCGCCTCTCCAGTCCCTCGAGTCTTCCAGGGCTCCGCCTCTCGAGCCTTCCAGGGCTCCGCCTCTCAAGCCTCCCGAGCCTTCCAGGGCTCCGCCTCCCGAGCCTTCCAGGGCTCCGCCTCCCAAGTCTCTCGAGTCTTCTAGGGCTCCTCCTCTCGAGCCTTCCAGGGCTCCGCCTCTCGAGCCTTCCAGGGCTCCGCCTCCCAAGTCTCTCGAGTCTTCCAGGGCTCCTCCTCCAGAGCCTCCCAGGGCTCTGCCTCTCGAGCCTTCCAGGGCTCCGCCTCCTGAGCCTTCCAGGGCTCCGCCCCTCGAGGCTCTCGAGCCTTCCAGGGCTCCGCCTCCAGAGCCCCCCGAGACTCCTACGACTCCACCTCCCGAGCCTCCTACAGCTCCGCCTCCCGAGCCTCCTATGGCTCTTCTCTCAGAGACTCCCGAGTCTTCTACAGCTCCGCCTCCCGGGCCTCCTGTGCCTCTTCTCCCAGAGACTCCCGAGCCTCCTGCGGCTCCGCCTCCCGAGCCTCCTACGGCTCTGCTCCCAGAGACTCCAGAGCCTTCTAGGGCTCCACCTCTAGAGCATCCTACAGCGCCCCTTCCCTCGGCTCTGCCTTCTGAGCCTTCCAGGTCTCTGCCTCTGAAACCTCCTACGACGCCCCCCCCCACTAGTGAGCCCTCAAGGCTCAATTCTTGCGTCACTCCTGTTCAACCTGTATATGGTCCCAATGAGCCAAATAATGAGAAAGAACCAAATTGCTTACCATAACTATGCAGACGACACACAGATCTACTTAGCCCTATCACCTAACGATTACAGCCCCATTGACTCCCTGTGCCAATGCATTGATGAAGTAAACAGTTGGATGTGCCAAAACTTTCTTCAGTTAAGCAAAGACAAAACTGAAGTCATTGCGTTTGGAAACAAAGATGAAGTTCTCAAGGTGAATGCATACCTTGACGCTAGGTGTCAAACAACTAAAAATCAAGTCAGGAATCTTGGTGTGTCTCTAGAGTCAGACCTTAGTTTCAGTAGTCATGTCAAAGCAATAACTAAATCAGCATACTATCAGCTGAAAAATATTGCAAGAATTAGATGCTTTGTTTCCAGTCAAGACCTAGAGAAACTTGTGCATGCTTTCATCACCAGCAGGGTGGATTATTGTAATGGACTCCTCACTGGCCTTCCCAAAAAGACCATAAGACAGTTGCAGCTCATACAGAACGCTGAGCAGAACCAGAAAATATGAACATATCACACCAGTCCTCAGGTCTTTACACTGGCTCTCAGTTATATTTAGGATTGATTTTAAAGTATTATTACTGGTATACAATGGGCTAGGACCTCAATATATTGCAAATATGCTCTCTGAATATAAACCCAACAGATCACTCAGATCATTAGGATCACATCAGCTAGAAATACCAAGGGTTCACTTTAAGCAAGGAGAGTCTGCTTTTAGCTATTATGCCAGCCGCAGCTGGAACCAGCTTCCAGAAGAGATCAGTTCAGTACAGTAGTCACATTCAAATCCAGACTCAAAACACAGCTGTTTAGCTGTGCATTTACTGAATGAGCACTGTGCCACTGTGTGTCCAACTGTTTGTACTGTATTTTATTTTATTTTATATTCTATAATTTGTTTCTAATTTTTTTTCATTCTTATTTTAATCTCTTCTATGTAAAGCACTTTACCACATTAACATTGTGTATGAAATGTGCTATATAAATAAACTTGCCTTGCCTTGCCTAGTAGCTACCTATTGGCCCACCCGGGCCTGGTTCTCAGACCTCGTCCTCCTTGCGACAGCCCCTCCCTGGTGAAATCCCCTGAGGAAAGACCTTCTTTCTCAGGGACAGGGCACGCTCTGGCATCCGCACTCAGACCTTTGGAACCTCACCGTCTGGCCCCTGGATGGGACGCGGAAGATCTAGCTGGTCTACCACCTACCTTCTACCTTCTACCAGGCATCTTTACGCCCTGAAGTGGCACTTGTTCGCAAATTGGTGTTCTTCCCGGGCCGAAGACCCGCAGAGTTGCGCAGTTAGGTCAGTGCTCTTATTTCAGTGCTCTTATTTCTGCAAGAGAGGCTGGAGGGGAGGCAAATACACTTCCACCCTAAAGGTGTATGTCGCTGCCATCGCAGCCAACCACGACACAGTAAGTCTTTGGGTAAGCACGACTTAATCATCAGGTTCCTAAGAGCGCCCAGAAGTTGAACAGGCTAAGCCTGTTCCCCTCCTGAGGTCTCTCGGTGGTCCTCGCGGGCCTCCAGAGACCTCCCTTCGAGCCGCTAGAATCAGTTGGACTCAGGGCCCTCTCACTTAAGACTGCCCTGCTGATCGCGCTCGCCTCCATCAAGAGGGTCGGGGACCTACAAGCGTTCTCTGTTAGCGACACTTGCCTGGAGTTCGGTCCGGCAGACACACGTGATCCTAAGACCGCGACCGGGCTATGTGCCAAAGGTTCCTACCACGCCATTTAGAGACCAGGTAGTGGACCTGTAAGCACAGCCCTAGGAGGAGGCAGACCCAGCTCCTTCGTTGCTGTGTCTGGTACGTGCTTTGCATACCTATTTGGACCGCACGCAGAGCTCTAGATGTTCTGAGCAGCTCTTTGTCTGCTTTGGCGGACAACGGAAAGGGAACGCTGTCTAGAAACAGAGGCTTTCCCACTGGGTCGTGGATGCCATTTCATTGGCCTATCACACCCAGGCCGTGCCCCCCCCTCCCCTGCGGGTCCGAGCACGCTCAACAAGGAGTGTTGCGTCCTCTTGGGCACCGGCCAGGGGCACCTCCCTGGCAGACATATGTAGAGCAGCGGGTTGGGCAACACCTAATACCCATTTTTATAATCTCAGGGTTGAGTCAGTATCATCCCGTGTTTTCTCAACACGCTGACGGTCTGGCCGGGTGGATCGCTTGCACCTAGCGCCCTTTCCCTCAGCCAAGGTAAAACTGTGCGCTTTCTCCCCCAGGAGATTCTGCATATTCGGATCCCTGGATGATTCCTCCCTAGCCATTGTGGGTCCGCAGTTCAGCGGAGGAACTCGCCGACCCAATCCACTGTGGGTACTTAATCTACCCTGTACTTGAATAGGTGCTCCACAGGGCAGGACTCCTACGTGGACTCCCCCTGTGTGTATTATCCCCGGTACGGTCCCCTTACAAGTGGACCCGTGTCTCCCTTAGGCAGTCCCGGCTGCCCTCCGGCCGCAGTGTTGTAGCAACTCCCCCCTCGTAGCGAGGCTGGATCTACCACTGCGCCACTTTCCACATGCCGCCTAAAAACCCATGTGATGTATTCACCAATCTTACCTCCCCTTCTGGGCAGGTGTGGTCTCCGCAGGGTCTTTTCCCCCAGAAAGAATAGGAAACTGGGTAAGACTCCCTTCCCTCGATGCGTGTAAGTGTCCCGGCCGTTTCTTGCTCTATGCGGAGAAACATAGAGAGAAAAGAGGCCCAGCCAGGCTCGGCCTATTCCCAGGTTGGCAAGCGTTGCCTTGTTCCCCTGTCTAGGCATTGGGGAAGGGTACGTACAGTCTGACACAGCTGGTCGCCTTTGCACATAAAATACCTGCCTGCTTCTGTGTCAGCAGAACGGCTCAGCACATGGCGTGATTTAAATTGGACCCCTAGTGTCACTTCTTCGACACAATGTTGAAGTGAGTGACAGATGAGTAACGTCTAGGTTATGTATGTAACCTCCATTCCCTGATGGAGGGAACGAGACTCTGTGTCCTCCCGGCCACGTTGCTGAGCCGAGCCACTGTAGTGGCCGGACTATTTCCGGCTCCTCAGAAAAATTCTGAATGAAGTCGACGCATTTCCTCGCCTTTATACCCATATGTCCAGGGGCGGGGTATGCAAATACTGTCTACCAACTTCTCATTGGCCTTTTTTCATAGATCAGAGGCATTTTCGGCGCAAAAGAGAGACCCCTAGTGTCGCTTCTTCGACACGTCTCGTTCCCTCCGTCAGGGAACGGAGGTTACATACGTAACCTAGACAGTAACCATCAATAACAAGCTAAATTCCACAGACCACATGATCATGCAGATTTACACTCTACAATATCAGGAAGACCCTTCCTCTCTGAACATGCCACACAACTGCTTGTTCAGTCACTTGTCATAACTAGACTGGACTACTGGAACTCTCTCATTGCAGGCCTCCCTCCGTGTGCAATTAGACCTCTGCAAATGATATAGAATGCAGCAGCACGTCGGGTCTTTAATGAACCAAATCTGGTTTAATGAATACTAATCTGATGCTAGTGAAACTTTGTAGTATGGCACTTTTCATACCTCTATCTCAAGATGATTCGCTTATGTTTGTCCTCTTTTGTAAGTCGCATTGGATAAAAGCATCCGCCAAATGAATACATTTAAATGTAAATTTACTCACCCTCATGCCATCCCAGATGTGTAGTGCTGGGGAGTAACGGAAGACATGTAACGGAAATACACATCTAAAATACAAAATATAAGTAACTGTTTTCCACTACAGTTACAATTTAAATTATTTGTAATTAGAATACAGTTACATTCAAAAAGTATTTTGATTACTGAAGAGATTGCTTTGCATTTTATTGTAATTTGTTTCATTTAATATGTAACCTTGTCATTTTGCCAGAAACATTGAGCATGATCTCTCTGCAATAAATTAAATGGCATCTACGCTTACATCTTTTTATTTGTTTCCCTGTCTTAACCTCGGGACTCCTATCCTGAGGTCACCAGAACCGGCTGGATCCAGCACCATTCCTGCTTCATGTTGGACTCCACTGCTACATGTCGCAGAATGATGATGACTAAATGCAGCCGGTGCCAGCCAAACATCACTTCAATCTATTATGACGGACTTCAGAGGATGAAATGATGCCAACTCCAACCTGCATCACCTCGGTCTATTTATGGACTACGATCTTGAAATGAAATTCTTAGACTAACTATTGCCAACAAAAGCCTTCATCAGCCAATTAACAAGGACAATTGCATCTATGTGAACTTCTGCAATTAATCAAGATGGACTTCAAAGACATTGGTCATTAATCTTACAATTCAAACACAATCAATGTTTAAACACTGACCCTTAACCCTTAGTTTAATAATTTTAAACCATGATTTTACCTATACATCATTAATATTTACATTACATTCATAATGTTAGCCAGAGGGGAACTGGCCCACACAGTGAGTCTGGTTTCTCCCAAGGTTATTTTTCTCCATTAATCTACATCTTATGGAGTTTTGTGTTCCTTGCCACAGTCGCCTACAGCTTGCTCACGGGGGTTATTAATACAATTATCATTTAATTATTTTTAAACACTATTAAAAATCGTATTTTATCTAAATTACACAATAATGATTAATCGACTTCATAGACATTACAGTTTTATCGTCTGTTAATGCTGATATTCTGTAAAGCTGCTTTGAAACGATGTGTGTTGTGAAAGGCGCTATACAAATAAAATTGACTTGACTTAATATTTATTCCTTTCAGATGGAAAACATTTATACATATAAATTATGTAATCTCAAGTGCATTTGAACAGCGGTGAAACACTTTCTTATGATGTGTGTGTGTAACACAGACAAGTTGGGATCCATAAGCAGTTTATTAATTGAACTCACAGAACAGGCAATGGTCAAGCAATGGGGAAGCAGGGCACTCGTAGGCAGGCTGAGAGTGTAGTGAGGCAGGCAGAATGTCAGGGCAGGCAGCAAGTGGCAATACGTAGAGGCGGGCAAGAGTTCAGGTAGGTAGGCAGCAATCAATCGTAGTCAGAAGGGAGAGCAAGGTCGGAAAGCAGATAATCAACAGGGATAGTAACTAGAACGCTCAGTAGAATAGTCGGGACTAACAAGACTTCGCAGTGAGTGTGAGACTGCGTGTAGCTTAAATAGAGGGAGATGAATGGAGATCAGCTGTGGATTAATTAAGCCCGGTATGTGGGTAATTAGAACTCCGGTGGCCGATCGAGGAGGCGCCTTCATGGGCGTTTGTGACAGTGTGGGTGTGTGTGTCACATTCATACGAGCAGACAGAGAAGTTTTGCAGCAGCAGAAATAGAAATAAACCTTGTGTAAATTGTCAGCATGCATGATCATATTTTTTTATCAAGAAAATTCACGTTGGATCATAACTTCTTTTTCCTACTAAGACCTTTGATATTAGGGCACAAATTTTTGAAACAACACTGCATAAGATATTCAGGTTTTTCAGAGAATGTATTTTTTACTTGTATTTTGTCTTACTGTACTGGCAGAGTTTTTATTGTCAAAACAAGTGAAAAAAAATCTACCAGTGCTGAAGAAGAAATCCAAAGAATTTAGAATACATTACTGACCTCGAGTAATCTAATGAAAAACATTACAAATGACATTTTACAGCATGTATTCTGTAATCTGTAGTGGAACACATTTCTAAAGTAACCCTCCCAACCCTGGATGTATATGACTTTCTTCTGCAGAACACGGAGTGGTGGTGGCGTAGCACATAACTGTTAATCAGAAGGTCGCTGGTTCGATCCCCACCGTCGTGTCCTTGAGCAAGGCACTTAACTTCAGGTTGCTCTGGGGGGGATTGTCCCTGTAATAAGTGCACTGTAAGTCGCTTTGGATAGAAGCGTCTGCCAAATGCATAAATGTAAATGTAACACAGATGAAGATTTTTGGAAGAATTTCTCAGCTCCGTAGGTCCAATACAATGCAAGTGAATGGTAACCAAAATGATGAAGCTTCAAAAAGCACAAAGGCAGCAGAAAGGTAATCCATAAGACTCCAGTGGTTAAAGCTATGTCTTCTGAAAGGATCTAATCGATTTTGGGTGAGAACAGACCAAAATGTACAGTATCTCCTATTTCACTATAAATCTTGACATCTGCAGTCTCCCTGGCAATCATCATTTCAAGCTGAATTAAACTTTCAAATGACATCTCTTCATTTTTATGGGACCCATAAAAAAAAAAAAAAAAAAAAACAGAAAACAACTTTAACTTCCCCACTTCTGACTTAACCCAAGTAGAATGCTGATGAAGTGTCAGCTTCATTCCTCTTTCAGCCATGCTTCTCATCCACATTGTTTTTTTTTACAATGCATCCGGAAAGTATTCACAGCGCTTCACTTTTTCCACATTTTGTTATGTTACAGCCTTATTCCAAAATGGATTCAATTAACTATTTTCCTCAAAATTCTGCAAACAATACCCCATAATGACAACGTGAAATAAGTTTGTTTGAAATCTTTGCAAATGTATTAAAAAAAAATTAAAATGACATTTACTCACAGCCTTTGCTCAATACTTTGCTGAAGCACCTTTGGCACCAATTACAGCCTCAAGTATTTTTGTGTATGATGCTACAAGCTTGGCACACCTATTTTTGGGCAGTTTCTCCCATTCTTCTTTGCAGGACCTCTCAAGCTCCATCAGGTTGGATGGGGAGTGTTGGTGCACAGCCATTTTCAAATCTCTCCAGAGATGTTCAATCGGGTTCAAGTATGGGCTCTGGCTTCCGTCTGGCCACTCTACCATACAGGCCTGATTGGTGGAGTGCTGCAGATATGGTTATTTGTCTGGAAGGTGCTACTCTCTCCACAGAGAAACACTGGAAAAAAAACCTCGTCAGAGTGACCATCGGGTTTTTGGTCACCTCCCTGACTAAGGCCCTTCTCCCCCGATCGCTCAGTTTGGCCGGGCGGCCAGCTCTAGGAAGAGTCCTGGTGATTCCAAACGTCTTCCATTTAATGACTGAGGCCACTGTGATCATTGGAACCTTCAATGCTACAGAAATGTCGTTGTTCCCTTCCCCAGATCTGTGCCTCGATACAATCCTGTCTCGGCGGTCTACAGACAATTCCTTGGACTTCATGGCTTGGTTTGTGCTCTGACATGCACTGTTAACTGTGGGACCTTATATAGACAGGTGTGTGCCTTTCTTAATGTCCAATCAACTGAATTTACCACAGGTGGACTCCAATCAAGTTGTAGAATCATCTCAATGATGATCAGTGGAAACAGGATGCACCTGATCTCAATTTTTAGTGTCATGGCAAAGGCTGTGAATACTTATGTACATGTGATTTTTTTTGTTTTTTATTTTTAATACATTTGCAAAGATTTCAAACAAACTTCTTTCATGTTGTCATTATGGGGTATTGTTTGTAGAATTTTGAGGACAATAATGAATTTAATCCATTTTGGATTAAGGCTGTAACATAACAAAATGTGGAAAAAGTGAAGTGCTGTGAATACTTTCCGGATGGACTGTATATCAGAATGTGCATGTGTCATTTATGCCGCATATACTTCTGTTGTAAATCTTGATTTGTTGATGGGAAAAAACTACATTGCAGTCAAAATAATGGCTAAAAGATTATCTAAAATTATTTACTGTATTTTGAAGCACCCACGATAACAATAGTGTGCATGTTAATTACGTGATATGCCGTATTATCTAATACCGTCACATGCCTATATTGCATAATGCACTTACGCTAATATAATGTTTTGTGAAGAAACATGTGTCACATGTTATTACATTTCTCAGCTACGTGAAAGCCATGTTGTGATATTGCATGATAGATCTTCATGTATATGGACACTGTCTTCATTGTGGGTAAAACATGTTGTCCTGTGAACTCATCTCTGCTCAAAGACATTTTCCCATCCAGTGAGCGCATGTGGTTTATGAAAGTCAGAGCAAAACCATAACAACACGACCCAAATTCCCTCTCTTCATGAAACCTGTAGGTGAAAGATATTTAAAATATATTAATACTAATATATTGTTCTTAAAAGACAGCCGTTATGACTTTATTTGGTTATAGTAAGTAGAACCACAATGTAGTAATTGCATTTTTTTATACTTCATATTAAATAGAATTCATATTAATGTATAAAATATAGAGCTGTCAGAATTAACGCTTTAACACGTGCGATTAAATGAAAAGGTTTAATGCATTTTTATTTTTATTCATCGTGATTAATGCATTTACCATTACTACAGCATAAACCAGCATAAACACTGGATGGAAGGGCAGAACCAGAGTCATTATACTGACGCACACTTCACAAGACACAGTCACACAACAGCGCTTCCATGTATGTGACAAATTGATGGAGAAAGGACTTCTTAATTCTATTTGATGTACAAAACAATCCCAGGAAACTTGTGATAGAAATCTCTGAATTTTCAGCCTAAATCATTTTAATTACCACAGAACCACATCTAGACTTAACTATCACCAAAATGCAGATTGAGATGTTTTTGTCGTAGATGTAGAGTTTGACGTTGACGCTGACACCCTGATGTGAATCATGAACGTAGCTTCAAAACTCCTGTAACAAAGTGGATAGCCACAGTCTACCGGCAGGTTAATATTGTGGAGTATGACATTTTAAGAGATTTAATGCCCACTGCAATGTATATGCAACCTATGGGGAGACTAGTTCTTTCAATTGACCCTTCGCTAAGCTCCTCCCCCCTTGGTTAATGTTGCTTGCTCTGACAAGCTCTGCAGAACAAGTGGCATAGGAATAAATGGGAGATTGCCATGAATTGCGCAGTTTTTGCCAAATAAATTGTAAAATTACACAGTAATTTGATTGAAAACTGTGCAGACTGTGAAACAGAATTGAGGCAAATGATTATCACTGTCACTTGAAAATAGAAAAGCATAATTTTACAGCGATTACAAACCTCATAATATTAGTGTATGTGAAAAGAACTGCTTATAACGTCTCACACTTATTTTGATGCTGTGAACTCTTTATTTACTATCACCTTTACTAAGACCTGAATAAATACCTAAATGAATAAATGTTAATATTCTGTGGTAATAGCTGTGTGTGTGTGTGTGTGTGTGTGTGTGTGTGTGTGTGTGTGTGTGTGTGTGTGTGTGTGTGTGTGTGTGTTTTAGAATCCAATAAGAAAATTCTCATTAGATTCCTTTAGGTTTGGTTCAGAATTATGATAAAAAATTCCAACAGAATAGAACCAATAATAAAATCATTTAGGACTTTTTTTTTGTGTTTTGTTTTTTTCTAGGCTTGAACATTCTTGCTAATTATTTAGGATGTATGATTTCATTACATGTGTTGCATGGGAAGTGTTGTACCGTTCTGAAACCCATTCTGGAAGTGCAGAAAACTCCTCCAGCACTCTGTCCCATGATTCCCTCAGGTCATGTCTCCATGGCGGGACGAGCTGTAAACAGACACACTGTTCCCATCCATGATCATCTTTCCGGATCCCTGAGAGGGTGTAGTTATAGACCAGACCTATAGATGCATTTTAAAAAACAATGAAAGCCATAAAGGGAATCTGTCAAGATCATGTCTGGGTTATTCTTCAGGCCAAAATCAAAAGATAGAGATAGACAGTTATTATTGTTTTTTAGTGAAAAATGTATGATAATTTAGTAAATTTTCCTTTCTTTTTTTTATTTTGGGGTGAAATATGACCTGGACACATTTTCGTGAATCCTGAGATTTACTATATAATAGTTATATTAATTGGGTTTGCTATACCTTCTGAACTTGAGAGCCCTACATGTATCTCTGTGTCATGCCATTCTCTGGAGGGATAAAGACAGACATTATAGAATAATGGCATTAATGGGTGCAATGTGTCATTATCTAACCTTTGTGTATGAATAAAATAATCCTAAACTCACCCAAGATATGATGGTCCGTGAACTGATCCTATCAAAAATGCACATGCAACTTTGTGTCCGTTTATAAAAGGACAGGGAAGTGTCACGGGTGCGTCTAAAAGTCCAAATGTGAGGATCTGATGACAGAACGGACAATGAGATCTCTCCAAATCGTAATTTTTACAAGAATATGTTGCATTTTGACGTGAAAAACTATAAATGTCTCTTCCACAGTGTCTGTACTTGATCACAGTTTTGTCCATTAGTTTTCAGGTGATCGGAGAGAGGCGGACTCAAGTTAGCCTACCTGTTGATTTTTGCTTCTGACTTCAGATCAGTTTCGTTTTCATTTTCCACTGGCGACTTCACTGCGTTCATAACTGTTCCACCAGAGGGCGCTCGGGCGCCTCAAAAAGCTAAATCCTCCACTGAGCCACATTCAAATCTAAGGAGATATTTTTTAATTGTGGATATCTAACTACAAATTATAAATCTAATTTCAGGGATTGATACCTGATATTACACTGTAAATCCGACTCAGAAATGTCTATAAAATGAGCTTACAGTAATGAAAAGCTAATGTGATTGGTCCATCTTGATCAGCGCGGTTAAAAGTAACAGTTAGCCAACTGTCTGAACAATAACAAAATGAGAAACTTTAAAAGAATTCGCATCGAAAATACACAGTGAAGTGTTAAAAAAAAATAGGTTACGTAGAATCATAAGCGGAGCGTGTGTAACCGTGCATTCAGACCAGAGGCAGCGAGAGCGTCAAAATTCGATCTGGCTGCCCTGCCAACGACGCTATCTAAGATTCGTGAACGCTCTGACGTAGTTGAAATAGGCGGCAACGTTCGTTCAGAATGCTTGGTTTTGTGAACTCTATTTAAAGGGGCCGAAAAGAATCAATACATATGGCGTTGAATGTTGGACAAAACAGCGCAAGCGCAAAAACAAAGCGCAAGTGAATTTCAACAGTGTGAGCACCATGACACAGCTCGCAAGTAAAATTTAAACCTGCAGAACTTGCAAATCACAAATTCGAGCACAAAAAATATGATTGTGCACACAAATTACCAAGTCCCACACACGCGCGAGTTTTTTCTGCACACGCGCGAGTTCTTTTCTGCACACGCACGAGTTCTTTTCTGCACACACGCGAGTTATTAGGCTTGTTTGAGATGCGCCTTGCCTCGCCTAAAATGTAGGTGAGAGTAGGCGGCTGCAGTGAGGGGAGGAGTGGAAAAAAGTGCAGGCATGCCGGACACTTCCTGAATCTCGCTGTGTTGTGGACTGCAAACGTCAGCAATGGAAGAGATCGCGTTCGCGTTCTTTATCGCAGACGAAGTGGATGCAATTGAAATACCACTGTTTTACACGAAGATGGTTATGATGAGGAGAATCACCAGTGCTCATTACTTAAAATGCCTTAGCTTGTTTCTGTTCTGCATTTCTCACTTGTTGCATTATATATGCTGCATATTTTTTATCTGTAAAAAGGAATTTCAATCAATAAAATAAAATAAATTCCATCATCAAGCAACCAATTTTTTTTTATTTTTTTACTCCCCATTCTTTATTGTCTCAGCAATTTCTTTGCTTACTGTTAATGTTATTGCTCCCTGGGAGTCTGATAGTGTTAATAACACATTCTCCATCTTGCTACAATTGTTAACTTTGTGGGTGCCTTTTATCATCAAAGCCATAATGAGAAATGATGAGCATACAGATGCTGCAATAAATTTACATTGTTATCCCTAATTATGGGTTAAACATTTTAGAGTGGGATATGGCACAGCTGATTAACCTAATGATGTGTATCCTACTTAAGGGATAGTTTACCCAAAGAAAAAAAAATATTTGGGTGAACTATCCCTTTTTTACATGAAAAATATTCTATATAAATATATTACACAATTGTTTGTCACCTTAATGTAAGTTTGAATTTCATGTTTAATGATTAGGAAAAGTGTGTACAGCAAATTATTATTCAAAAATAATATGAAACAAAAACACATTCTAAATTAAGAAATTAGCACGCATGTGTGGGTTTTGTTTACTGCACTCCAGGAATAAGACATACCCAGATAAAGATATCAGATAAAAACACACAAACATGAGGCCTAATTGTAAAACCGTCACATTAGATGTATGCATGTATTGATAGATTAACTAATTTATTTAATGGAATAATGTGGTACAAAAATGTCAATGTACAAAATTAACACAAGCATACAATACAATAAAGAAAAATTACAACAAACAGGACTTCAAACCAAGAAAATAAAAATAAAAGGGTAAATAAAGCATATGTACTAATTATTAATAAAGTACTATAGGAAAAGTAAATAGTATTAGGCTATAGGCACTGACGTGCGGTCTGGGTAGGCAAACTAGGCACTGCCTACCCTGCCAAAATTCAAAAATAAAATGTTTATTAAATAATACACTTGTATTTGTATTTTTACTTTTTATTCTTGTGATTTATATATCCAATATGTGTGTTATTCCAATTGTTTAGACGTTATGATGACAAATGTAGCAGTTACGTATAATCAACTAAAAACAAATGGTAGAATAAGCAGTGCTTTTACGGTCCATTCATTGCAGACGACACGCGGAAAACCCATGTTGCGCATGCGCAATTCGATCCTGTATTCTTTAACATGTACGGCAAAAAGCACAAATCTACTGTGCCTTTTGACGTAAATATGTTATGCCCGTAATCATCTCCGTTACGTATCAGACATGGACCAATTAAAATCGAGATATTCCTGGACATTTGCGTAGCTAACGTCATTACACCACAGCTAGCGTACATGCCTAATCCCCGCCAAATTCAAAATCAAAATCACAGCACCGGCCGTAACCACGGAATTAAGAATTTTTTCCAACTTCCAAGCTCGATTTTAATTCCAAATATGAGTTAATTGCAAGAGGGAGGTCTACGCCAGCCTTAGATGGACTAGTACAGCAAAAGGGCTCAAAAATTATCCGATCATTTCAAACTGATTGGTATGTAAGAAAAGATTGGCTATGTGGCTGTGCTAACAATCAGCGGCTGTACTGCTATCCCTGCCTGCTTTTTTCAACCAGTCAGACTGTTTTGACTTCAGCGGGATATTGTGATTTAACAACCTGCCCGCAGCTTTAACCAAGCATGAAAAGTCGTCAGCTCACTTCCAGTGTCAAATTACACTGAAAATCTTTGGAAAATCTCGGATCGACCTTGCACTTGACGAGCAAAGGAAGCTGTATATAACCTACCACAATGAAAAGGTAAAGGATTGTTGTATTGTATCTTCTGTTATAAAGATGAAGATTGCACATAAAAAAATAAGCACATAATGTTGTATAAAATAAACAACTTATGTTCTGTTATATGTTCTGTGTTTTGACTATTTTGTATAATATCTAATGAAGATATATTAACAAAATCGTATATATTATATATAAAACATATATAAAATACATATACATTTCTTGATATGCCGCGCTTGTGCGTAACGTTCACTGTTTACGCGCTTGTGTGTGTGTGTCTGTGATAGAGAGAGAGAGAGAGAGAGAGAATACACGATATACATCCTGATTTTTACATTTCTTGATATGCCGCGCTTGTGCGTAACGTTCACTGTTATTACGTATTATTAGCTTAAACAATAAATCAGGTAATCTGGCTTTCATAACTCAGTGCCTAGCCTCTTTAAGACATCACCGCACGTCACTGGCTATAGGTAATGGACTTCTTAGAATTAAGGGAAATATCAGCTGACAATCGCAGCCAATGAGCATTAAGTTGTGTCGTCAGCAAGTCGTTTCCCATCATGCTTTGATCTACGCAGTCGGTGGAGAGCAACTGCGCGCGACTGCAGAATCCGACACGTGCGCCTTGCGCTCGCGATAATTTTTTGACATACGTCAGCATGACATCAGGGCAAGGCGGACCGCTCTCGGACACATTTCTAACCGGCATGCATTACGCGCTGATCACCGGCAATCGGTTCTGCGCAGAGTTTGCTCATCTCAAACAAGCCGGTTTTGACACTCAGGGGCGGGGCCCAATCCTTTCTGTTAAAAAATGCTATTGGCTGCTGACCAAATACTGTATTGATTGGCTGCATCTCTCGTGATTGGCTGTTGTTGGACGAGAACAGACAGAAAGCGGGAACTTTTTATTTTAACCGCTTCACTACCGCTCCATACATGTTGATTTACATATCTGAATGAAAAAAAAAAATTAATTCCTTAACATTGCAATATGTTTATTGCTCTTAAAATTACAAAATAAAAGACTATACAAGTGCAAAGAAATGCATTCTTAGTAGAGGTAGCATTCAATAAAACCTAGAAGCCTTGAAAACACATAGGCCTAGCTTACTGAAAAAAAGTGCATCTTGTAATTCTTCTTTCAGAATAAAATAACAACAACTTGATGTCTAGCATTCAATAAAAAAAATAAAAAGGTCACCCAAAATACTTGTTTAGAGCAATTGAAAAGAATACAGTAACCAATGTAAACTTGAGGGCTTTAAGCTAATACAGAGAGTGCTTTTCCAACAAAATATAAATAAAAATTAACAGCGACAGTGGGAGCCAGCCTGTCATGGCGTCTTTCCTGAACCAACAGAATTGAACATTTATTTTGAAAACACAGTCCTAGCTTACTGAAAAAAGTGCAGCTTTTAATTCTTCATTCACATAAAAATAACAACAGCATATAGTAGTAATACACTCTGCCACTCACCTTTTTCTTAAACTCAAAATTCAAAAATAAAATTCAAGTAAAAGTGTACAAGAGCATAATGCATTCTGATGTCTAGCATTCAATCAAAAAATAAAAAGGTCACCCAGCCACCCTTTCTTAGAGCTATTGAAAGAATACAGTAACTATTGTAAACTTGGGGGCTTTAAGCTAATACAGAAAGTTATTTTCCAACAAAAAATAAATAATGAAAAGTAACATTCAGAATTCAACATTTATGTTGAACATACTGAAAAAAGCATCTTCATTCACATGCAAATAACAACTTACACTCTGACACTTTCCTTTCAACTTAAGAATACTGTGTGTGTGTGTGTGTGTGTGTGCGTGCGGCGCCTCTTCAGGTGCTGGTGCATTGCCGTGGTGCTAGAATGGAAGGCCATCTCCATTTTGCAAAGACGACATATCACGGAATTGTTTCCTTTAACTTAAAATAATTCCCATACTTTAGAGGAACGAGTGCCTTGCACTTCTGATAGTCTGAGGAGCCACTCGTGTTGCTAGTACTCTCCGGCGCCGCCATCTTTGTTTTGGGTCTGACGAATCGACGCGCATATTTTGTCAGAGAGAGTTGCGACAACGGAAGTTCTTTATGCTTGATCGTCACGTGATTCACGTAGACTTCAGATAGTTCCAGGCATATACATAATAAATACAGAAGCTGTGTCTGAAATCGCCCACTCGTTCACTCATTCACTATTTCCTATATAGTGAATGGCTGTGAGTGCACTATATTTCAGCATTGAGTGAACGAAACGAGTGAGCGATTTCAGACGCTGACGTAAATTCTATGCGTCAGAGAACACTCGGGAGCTGTCGCAGACATTTGTCATAAACATTTCACCTGTGTGGTTTATTGAATTTGATAATCTCAAAAAAAAAAAAAAAAGAATTTGATAATTTCTCTGTAATCTTTATACAGTTATAGTTTATATATATATATATAATTTTATGATGGGCAATTAAATATTTTATTTTTGCATTAATAAAAATACAAAAAATTCAATGATCATAATACAGTTAATCTTTTCACTTGTTCATTTGATATGCGTATTACATTAATGATAAATTACTTCAATTTGTCATGTTTAGATTTTATTTTTCATAAAAAAGATAATAACGATCTGTTAAAGATAAAAATAATGAAAACGCTATTGCACGCTCCTATATATCTTATTAAAACAAATAGTAGAAAAGTAAACTACCAACAAAAACCAACCTAAGTGCACAAGCACACCTTTTCGCTGGGTTCTTCTTATCGGTGTCCTCCATCCGAGTCCAGAGGCAAACTTGATGCAACTCTTTGTTTCTGGTGAATTACATTTTCTAGTGAAGAAAATGTTATTTTACACAACTTTGAGGCATGCGTTGTTGGCTCGTCGACGTCACCCATTGGTAATAATTATTAAGACAAAATAAATTTAGCTGTAAACTAAATAAATGAAGAATAGATCCATTGAACTCTTAAAAACTTATTTTCTTAAATCACATATTTAAAAACTTAGTTTAAAGTTGACTGTATTTTGTCTACATAAGATAAGCTAATAAAATATAGTGTTCAAAGTTGAAGTTAATACACTGATGTCAGTAGATAATTTGTGTATCTTATGTTTATATAAATAAATAAAAAATTAATGTCCAGAATGTCAAGAAGGATTACACATTTAACACACTATAGTGTGAGTGTGTGTGTATATATATATATATATATATATATATATATATATATATTTATTTTAACTCCATAAAAATAGAAACATCCCTTTTCAGGACACTGTATTTTTAAAGAATTTTGAAAAAATACAAATAACTTTACAGATCTTTATTGTTTCCATGCTTGTTCAATGAACCATAAACAAATAATGAAAATGCACCTGTGGAATGGTCATTAAGACACTAACAGCTTACAAATGGCAAGGTCACAGTTATAAAAACTTAGGACACTAAAGAGATCTTTCTACTGACTCTGAAAAACACCAAAAGAAAGATGCCCAGTGTCCCTGTTCATCTGCATGAACATGTCTTAAGCATGCTACATGAAGGCAAGAGGACTGCAGGTGTGCAGAGATAAATTCCACTGTCCATCGTCGAAGGAATGAGTGTTACACCGAGGCCTGTACTCTGGATCGATTTGGAGGTGGAGGGTCCGTCATGGTCTGGGGCGGTGTGTCACAGCATCATCGGACTGAGCTTGCTATCATTGCAGTCAATCTCAATGCTGTGCATTACAGGGAAGACATCCTCCTCCCTCATGTGGTACCCTTCCTGCAGGCTCATCCTGACATGTCCCTCCAGCATGACAATGCCACCAGCCATACTGCTCGATCTGTGCATTATTTCCTGCAAGACAGGAATGTCAGTGTTCTGCCATGGCCAGCGAAGAGCCTGGATCTCAATCCTATTGTGCACGTCTGGGTCCAGTTGGAACGGAGGGTGAGGGTTAGGGCCATTCCCCCCAGAAATGTCCAGGAACTTGCAAGTGCCTTGGAGCAAGAACTGGCAAATCTGGTGCAGTCCATGAGGTGGGTGGGTGGCTTCCTTAGCTCCTACAAATGATTTAGAAGAGAATGATAAATCTTACAGAGATTACTTATACATAACATTTTCATATAAAAAGGCTCTGACAGCATAAAGTCATTCAGTATGGTTTTAAAGGAATAGCTCATCCAATAATTATAATTTACTCACCCTTAAGTGGTCTCAAACTTGTGCTCTGTGGAAGAAATTCATACAAATATTTTAGAGACATGATCGGTTTATCTCCATACAATGCAAGGCATAAAGGCACCAAAAAGGTTATGAGTAAGACTAACAGTTTTTTGATTAGAACAGACAAAAAAATCGTTACACTCCTTTTTCAATATAAACCTTGCCATAGTCTTCTAGCCCTAGATTTCATGCTCCAAGATTTCAAGTTTGATTACACTTCCTGACACCATCTAGCATTCTGGATAATTAATAGTTGAGTATGAGCTCTGCAATTGTCCTGAGTGGCGGAGTGAAGGAGGACATATGATATAAATAACCAAGGGCTTGTAAACGTTCTAAAAGGAGAATTTATAAATTTAGATATTATCTGAATTTGTGAAATGTATGTACATATCTGTAATATCAAATAGATACATTACTGCATTACTAAAAAAAGCTACTTTTGTGCATCATTAAAAAACATCTTGCAGATGAAGCAAATTATGTAAATTTACAAGCAGAACTGCATATATTATTAAGATGAATTTACCTTGTAGGTTAAATTTTTCCCACTTTGTGGCAGGGGTTACCACACCAAGCAACCCCATCTCTTTCAGAACAGTTCTGTAGTACATGTAACGTAATAACTTAAATATTACTATTTACTCATATAAAATGAAACTGAACTCTACTAATTTCTGAGGAAAAGAAATCTACAAACTCACTCCCATCGAAACAGGGCTGCGTTCCTGCGCCCAGAGAAGAGATGCCCATTGGCCATCCTGCTCATTATGAGACGCTTTACGTATTCATCCATGCCTAAAACAATAGAAATCTTCGGTACATTATTTTCTAAGGCATATGCGAATACAGTAGTTACATGTTATAAATAATATATGTGAAGAATCCAACAAATTATCATTTGCTATGTGAAATCTCGACAGTAAAAATTACACTTGCTAGTTTCGAGTCAAAAATTGCATTTAAGCGGAGTTAGTGGCCAATTATAAATTAATCCATCAATATGTATAATTTTACTTAGTTATATCTTGCTACAGATTTATTTGTATTAATAAAATAGTTACTTACATTTATAAAAGTTGCCGCCTCCGGTGTTTACGTCCGCCATTTGCAATTTTATTTTGTGATTTGTAAATACACACAATTTAATCTGTACAAATATCTTTTTATTTCACATACAAAGTGTGATTTACGCCTTTGTGGATCCATTTCTACACACAAAACTGTTTTTACGCATTTGTGGATTGCTTCCGGGCAATTTGCAGGTCACGTGACATTTGCAACGCCTTTTTACACATTTGTGGATTTTTGTCCACTCTGTCCCGCTGCGATCTGCAAAAAGACATTTGTAAGGCGTACGTGTGAGAGCAGTTAATTAGCCACACCAGCAGGTGGCGGTGCAAGCACACACAGTCTATGACACACATAGAACCTGAAAGAGCATCATGAGTGTCATACTATGAGCTGCATGGCATACCATGGCGTCAGGAAATCGAAAGCAAACCCGCTGCAAACCGTAAGTAACAGGTTTTCTTGATCAATCAAAATAATGATAATAACTGTAAGTTGAGGAAACAGTATGTAATGTAACGTTAATGGGTTGATGCAGTGTCCAGCTTAGTTCAGCTAAAACCTTAACGATCTGACTTGCTAGCTTAAAATTAACGTTAATGTTACGTTCTTCTTGTTTAAGCTAACGTTACGTTACTAGCCACCCAGGGCCAAATGTCTGATGGTATCTCTTGGAATGGCCTATCTTGACTTATTGCATCATGTACTGTTAGTTCTGGGCATTTGTGTTAATATTTCCATCTAGGGAACCAAAGTAAGTTAATCCCACGTGTCTGTTGTCTCAGTACTTCTTGTCTAGACAGCTAAAGTGGCTGGTAATGTTAACGTTACTCGGAAAAGGTTATGGACAGGCATAACGTTACGTCTTGCCCACCAAAATTAAACAATGCATTTCGTAACGTTACACCTTTAGGTGTCAATTTAACCTCACTGTACACTATAGGTTGATTTTTAAACCATTGGACGTCTAGATCTAGCACTGTAATTGTAATTAACCGTTAACGGCTTTTCAAAAACGCTTTGCCCTCTAGTCAAACTTCATGACGGTGCTCTCTATGGCAAACTCTGTTTCCCTACACGGATTATTTTGAAATAACGAACATAATAAATATCCAAAACGCCATAAAGTATAAGTTTTGAAAACCTTGGAAACTACAACTATCTTTACTCTTTGCTTTAATATTTAACTTTTCAATACGCTATACTATGTAGACATACGTTGTATTATGTAGATCTACTTATTTGTGATCTTCAGTATTTTATTTATTTTGCTGCTGTTAGTTATGCTGATGTTTTAACGTCCACATGAACATCCACATAAAATCTTACAGTTATCTAGAAAAAACTCAATCAAATAATCATAAAGTAGAATTTGTCAAAATATTTGTATTGTACTACTACACAATAACAGTAATATAAACATACTACAACAGAAAGAAGTGTAAAATTAATGATATGAAGAAGGTGATATGAAGACACTTGGTTTAAATTGACTTTGTAAACTGCAGTGTAACTACTGATGATAACAACAAATCTTTTCACCAATGTGGGGCAATCATAGGACCCTGTCTTTTTTTTATCCCAATTTTATTGCAACCCTTGTTAAAAATCTTAATAGTTGTAGAATGATAGTTATTACATGTTAATGATAATTGTAATACTAATGCATTTCTGTCTTTCTGTCTTTCTCTCTTGAAATCAGGATGGACCACAAAGTACAGTTGAATCTGCCGCCAAGGCCCTGATAAATATAATTTCAAGAAATTTAACAGGCCAGGCCAGAGCAGACGACAGAGCAGGCTACAGGGCAGGCTACTAGGACTCCTTCAACACCCAGTGAGAGGGTCCAGCATGAGTTAAGAAGGTAATTAAATGTTTTTAAATAATTATACACGTATAGTCATTTCTTCTAAGCTCTGAATTAGTACTCTATATTCAGTGTTGGAAAAGCAATTTTTAAAGCATAGCTTTCAAAGTTGACAGTTGACACTGAAAGACGCTGAACTACAACTAAGCTACCCTTGGGAGAAATCTATTTTGGTTAACTAAAGCTACTTAAAAGCTCAAATTAAAAATGTACATCATGTTGCCCTTGACTTTAACCTTGTTTGGATAACTATGACCTGGATGACTGAGAATCTTTACAGATATACATCATGTAACATATTTTTTTTCTTACAACATCTAATACAAATGAGTCACCTGTGGGGAAAATTTTACTCCGTTGAGTTTTAATCAACAAATAAAATATCCCACTATTTATGGTAAAGTGCAAGGAATGTCATTTTGCATAGCTGTCGAATAAAACCATTTTTAGGTTTTGTAGGTGGAGCTAGTCATTGTCATGTATCTGCTTAAGTGTGGCCATTGTGATTCTTTCTAAGGCTTGTACTTGCCTAATTTTTGATTTATGTCTTGTTCTCGCCATTCTCTGAAACCATTATTTTGATCAGGTGACATTCCTTTTTTAACCACCGTATTTTATATTTTTGTAGACAATTTCCTGGTTTCTATCGTGGGGCACAAAGAAACAAGAAAAGGCCTGAAATATTTCTGTAGTATCAGAGAAACTCAGTAGGATTTTGAAGAAACACAACATCCCTGTGTTTTTTAAACCCAAGAACACACTAAGACAGATGATGGTCCACCCAAAGACCGCACAGTTGGGGAAACTAAACCACCACTTCACAGACGCATGGCTCAACACAGAAGGGCCAACTCCTCAGGTCAAGACTCAACAGTTTACCTACATCTGAAGGACAGAGGACACTCGTTTGAGGACCACCAGGTGCACATTTTAGACAGAGAAGATGGATGGTTTGAAAGAGGTGTCAAGGAAGCCATCTACACCGGGTTGAGAAGCCGTTGCTTAACAGAAGAGGGGTCTACGCCACCACTTATCCCCCACTTACAATGTGGTCCTTTCATCACTTCCCAGGAAACTGAACAAACGTAACCTATTGGCCTCAGGTGAAGATGCCAACGATGGTCGTTCAGTCTTGGTCAAGTGAAGATGCATTTTGTATCCACATAGCATTAGTGTACAGGTGCTGGTCATATAATTGGAATATCATCAAAAAGTTGATTTATTTCAGTAATTCCATTCAAAACGTGAAACTTGTATAATGTATACATTCATTCCACACAGACTGATATAATAAGTAAGTGTTCATTCCTTTTAATTTTGATGATTATAACTGACAACTAATGAAAACCCCCAAATCAGTATCTCAGAAAATTAGAACATTGTGAAAAGGTTCAAAATTGAAGACACCAGGTGCCACACTGTAATCAGCTAATTAACTCAAAACACCTGCAAAGGCCTTTAAATGGTCTCTCAGTCTAGTTCTGTAGGCTACATAATCATGGGGAAGACTGATGACTTCACAGCTGTCCAAAAGACAACTATTGACACCTTGCACAAGGACGGCAAGACACAAAAGGTCATTGCTAAAGAGGCTGGCTGTTCACAGAGCTCTGTGTCCAAGCACATTAATAGAGAGGCGAAGGGAAGGAAAAGATGTGGTAGAAAAAAGTGTACAAGCAATAGGGATAACCACACCCTGGAGAGGATTGTGAAACAAAACCCATTCAAAAATGTGGTGGAGATTCACAAAGAGTGGACTGCAGCTGGAGTCAGTGCTTCAAGAACCACCACGCACAGACGTATGCAAGACATGGGCTTCAGCTGTCTTATTCCTTGTGTCAAGCCACTCTTGAACAAGACACAGCGTCAGAAGCGTCTCGCCTGGGCTAAAGACAAAAAGGACTGGACTGCTGCTGAGTGGTCTAAAGTTATGTTATCTGATGAAAGTAAATTTTGCATTTCCTTTGGAAATCAAGGTCCCAGAGTCTGGAGGAAGAGAGGAGAGGCACAGAATCCACGTTGCTTGAAGTCCAGTGTAAAGTTTCCACAGTCAGTGATGGTTTGGGGTGCCATGTCATCTGCTGGTGTTGGTCCACTGTGTTTTCTGAGGTCCACGGTCAACGCAGCCGTCTACCAGGAAGCTTTAGAGCACTTCATGCTTCAACTTTATGGAGATGCAGATTTCATCTTCCAACAGGACTTGGCACCTGCACACAGTGCCAACGCTACCAGTACCTGGTTTAAGGACCATGGTATCCCTGTTCTTAATTGGCCTGCAAACTTGCCTGACCTTAACCCTATAGAAAATCTGTGGGGTATTGTGAAGAGGAAGAAGCGATACGCCAGACCCAACAATGCAGAAGAGCTGAAGGCCACTGTCAGAGCAACCTGGGCTCTCATAACACCTGAGCAGTGCCACAGACTGATCAACTCCATGCCACGCCGCATTGCTGCTGTAATTCAGGCAAAAGGAGCACCAACTAAGTATTGAGTGCTGTACATGCTCATACTTTTCATGTTCATACTTTTCAGTTGGCCAACATTTCTAAAAATCCTTTTTTTGTATTGGTATTAAGTAATATTCTAATTTTCGGAGATACTGAATTTGGGATTTTCATTAGTTGTCAGTTGTAATCATCACAATTAAATGAAATGAACACTTGAAATATATCAGTCTGTGCTTAATGAATGTATACATTGTACAAGTTTCACTTTTTGAATGAAATTACTGAAATAAATCAACCTTTTAATGATATTCTAATTATACGACCAGCACCTGTATACTAATGCTATGTGGATACAAAATAACTTTAGCTCAGCACTGTACATGTAGTGGTTACTCTAATGTAGGCGGTTCATGGTCTGGGCTATATAAAGCGCCCTGAGGCAATTTCAATTGTAGATGTTGCTATGTGAAATTGCATTTTTTTTTTTTTTTTTTTAAATATGAAAATATTGAATGCACAAATACTATATAATTGTTAAGGAGTCTTTGTAACCTTTTTACAAAATAGAGATTCATTGTTATGTCCATGTTTAGACATGAAGCTGTGCCACAGTCCTTCAGCCCGGGGCTGTTAATTGTTTGCTGGCACTAGTGGGTTGTAGAGTTGTATGATTATGTAAACCACTCACCATCTGAGTAACCCACAAAAAGACAAAATGCAAGGCAACTTATGAAGGAGAATAAATATACTGCATACTTTGCTCTGTTAGTTTGTCCATATTATTCACAATGTTTCATCTCTTCTTTTTAGTATGGACAAAGATGGGGAGAGGGAGGAACTGGTGTTTTAACACTATTTGAATTGATTGTATTCTACCTTCAATGTGGTGGGAGAGGGTGGAATCTATAAATATACTGTATAGAGCAGCTTCAGTCATTTTACATCACAGTATGTTACAACTTATTGGAATCCAATATCCCTGAGTGGGATTTATCGAATAAAGAATGTCTGGTAATAATGTACTTTTACAAAGCATTATATAACTGACAGGAAGGTTCAACATTTTGTGTAGTCCACACAACTTCATGTATTAAATCATGAAAATGTAGACTAGAAGACTGCTCTCTCGTCCCTCTCCTCTCCCTCCTATCACTTTCTGCAGGTGTTTCTGGCTCTGGAGCTGTGGAGTCTGGATCTGTGGTTGCGAGTCACCTGCTGCCCCCATGTTCCTGTGGGACACCCTCTGTTACGATTATTGTTACTAGTCCTATTACTATTATCATTGCAACTATTATCATAAACATTGCTATGAATATCTGTACCATTATTCGCTCTGTCTATGGCAACATTGCCGCTACTGTCTGTACCTCTGTGTGTATATTGTGTAGGCTGCTCCTCCCTCCCTCTGGCTCTGTCTCTTTCTCTCGCCCCCAACCGGTTGAGGCAGATGGCCACCCACCCTGGGCCATGGTTCTGCTCAAGGTTTCTGCCTCTTAAAAGGAACCTTGCCTCTGTAGCCTAGCGCTTGCATTGTTGGGTTTCTGTAAATAACATCAGAGAGTACGGTCTAGACCTGCTCTTGATGAAAAGTGCTGTGAGATAAGTGTTGTTGTGATTTGGAGCTATATAAATAAAATTGAATAGAATACTACAAACATTTTCAGCTCATTTATTTAAATATGAACGTAAAGCAATACAGTATAGAATCGATAGTTACCTAAATACACTTGTAAGGCCTACAAAAAAGTTTAGATGGAATGGAGTCCAGTGGGTCAGCCGAGGTAGCCTAGAAAGTGTCAGAATCGGAGTCCAGTAACAGCTTGGACAGGAGATGAGCCCAGGGTGCTGCTAAAAAAAAGGGAAGGCTTAGTAACATTTTTGAGAAAATCATTGCCATAGTCATCTAACAGAAACACACCAGACATAATTGTTTAGAGTTTTTAGGTGAATGATCATTTTGCAGTGATCAGGACAACTGTCCTGGCCCACTGATCCTATCACCATGAAAACAGAATGTATAATGCTCAGTTGACAGCGATAACTGTTTTTACAACTAGTCAGAAAAATAATAACTTCTCAACTGAAAGAACAATTGTTGATTATGCAGACATAGTTTACAGGGTGGATGAGTCTGGCAGCTTCACTACTTCCTGAACTTCAGCCAGCCCTTTGTTTCCTGTCTGCCATTATTGGACAAACTGGTTAATCCAGGTGTGCCTGGCCTCAGTAACAATAAACAGGCACACCTGGATTAATCAGTTTGTCCAATAATGGCAGACAAGAAACAAAGGGCTGGCTGAAGTTCAGGAAGTAGTGAAGCTGTGCATAAAGCCTAATGTCTAGTTATTTACAGTTGTAGTGTGAACTACCAATTACTGTGAAACATAAAATATCTCGATTTAACTAAATGATTTCACGCGAGCTTACGTTGCCCAACTAACTTACCACAGCTAACACAACGTTAGCAAACTGTAGGCATCGCAGATTTACCTGGAGATGACGAGGATGAACCCGCTCCTGGATCACGAGCGTTGGGTTGAAGATTCTCCATTTTATCACCATCACCTACTGGTTGAAAACAACCCACAGTCGATGATTGATATCTCCTTGCAGTGGCATAGACTGTGCAGTCGTCGATATCCTCTCAATTCATGGGAGAAAATGTCGCTACCGCCACCTGCTGGTGTGGCTAATTAACTGCTCTCACACGTACGCCTTACAAATGTCTTTTTGCAGATCGCAGCGGGACAGAGTGGACAAAAATCCACAAATGTGTAAAAAGGCGTTGCAAATGTCACGTGACCTGCAAATTGCCGGAAGCAATCCACAAATCCGTAAAAACAGTTTTGTGTGTAGAAATGGATCCACAAAGGCGTAAATCACACTTTGTATGTGAAATAAAAAGATATTTGTACAGATTAAATTGTGTGTATTTACAAATCACACATTATTTTTGTCAATATGATTTTACACAACACAAATGTAAAAATACATGTTTTAGGTTGTGAGATATTTGTGTATATGTTTATTTACAGATCTCTGCACTACACATTGGACAAAATTCCACAAATGTGTAAAAAGGAACTTACAAATGTAACGTGACCCACAAATTCACAGGAAGTAATCTGCAAATGTGTAAAAACAGTTTTGTGTTGTACACATCACCCTGTATTTTTGTGGATATGATTTTACGTATCACAAATGTAAATATACACATTTGCAGATAGTGAAATATTTGCGCATCATTGTACACATTTGTAGATTGTCTTCTGTGGGTTACAAATATTAAAGTCCAATTAATTCTTCCATAAAACAGGTCTCGGGGAATTACTTTTCACGAGTAAGACTGAACATTTGTTTTTGGTCGTTATGTAATTAGTAATAGTAACGTTAGTTGGCCACCGGAGTTAGTCAGACTAAAATAGCTTGCTTGCGAGCTGTGAAAGTTGAGACATGAGTTGACATGATTTATAGTATAGTTTTATCTTATATTTTATATTATAAAGTAAATTTCCTGAGATTGGTTCTGAAGATGTGTTTTTTCTCAAGGAGCACATAGAGGAAACACAGTTTGGAATTGACAACCATAATTTTTCTCACTTGTCATTAGTTGTGTCTGTCTTTCACAAACTGAGGATGCACCACATTGCCAAACTTAACACTCTGACACTACAGAGTGGCAACTCAAGAAAAAAGCTATACAAAGCAGTTCTTTTCAAAGGGTTTTAGCTCTAACCCCCTGTGACCCAACAAAGGATGAGTGATTATAGATGATTGATGGATAGCAGTGAAATGAGTAATTTACTATTTTTATTATTGTCTATATTATTCTGCAATTAATATTACATTGTATTTGCTATTATTATATTATACCACTTGCGATTTATCAATCTATTATAGTTATGGTGTTAAATTATTGTACTAGTCACTATTTAACTTATTAATTTTTATTGACTATATTCTGTAATTAATATTTCATATTCTATTGCTATTATTATAGTATTATACGTAAAGTATATGCTATTACCTATAATTATTATATTATTGTACTTATGATATTATATAATTATACTATTCATTACTATTTTATTTGCTGTATACTGTTTGTTTATTTTATTGACTATACACTAAACTATTTAGCCTACTATTATTTCTCACTTTATCTTATATTTACTATTTGCATTGCACTGTAGTTGGACCGTCCATATAATATGTATTATCATAAAGGATCCATCAGTTATCTTTGTTATTGTATATTTGGAGTATCTATCTCTAAATATCCAATATTTTAGTGCTATAAAAATACAGAAAGCACCTGCATGTGTGATTTGCTGATTTGTTTTATTTTCTCAATGGCTCAATTGTAAGCATAAGAGAAGCTAAAATCGGATTAAAGACAGAAAATGTTTTTTCCACAATAAGAAAACTTTATTTCATTTAATATGAAAATTAAATTATATCTGAGTATGGGGGTCTTCACAATTCTTTTACAAGAATAAAAAGCCAAATACATGACAAGCCTGAGCTTTGACAATTCCTTATTTAAAAAATAAAATGTTATAAGTCTAACTATCGAGATTTTAAATAACTAGAGATGGAACTTTCTGTACACCATGTACGAACCACTGAAATCGGTTGATAAATGTAAACGTTATTTTTGTTTTTATCCAGAAAAACCGCAACTCACCCGTTTACTTGCATTTGATTACAGCGCAGTCTTGCCCTCCGCAAAATGGCGGACGCGTTGACGTATCGCAGCAACGTTCCAAAGTGGCCAATATGTATTTATTATGTCTATGGTTCCAGGAAGGGCTTTGGCGGGCATTTCAAACTGTTAGAGTAGAGTGACAGAACAGCGATTTCTGGTAATTAGTAGTCAATAAATGCATTTATTTTATATATTTATGTAACACACCGACATATGTATTTAGCATGTATGTTGTTACAGCGATGTTGTTTTTTTAAAGATCAAATCAGCTAATATTTGAAGATTAGAGTTCGCTTAACGTTATTTGCCTCAACTTATTTCAGGCTAGGGTTTCTGTTGCCTTTTTATGTTACCTCATGTTCATTGTTTTCACTAATCTCATGGTAACTAATGTCATATTTATGACTTTTCAGATAGTACAGAGACAGGCTGGTGACAGGTGATTTCCAGCTCGCACCGCACAATGGGTCAATTAACTATAGCAGCAGTTACGTAAATGTAAAATTTAGTGAAATGAAGCTTATTGTTTACAATTCTATATATAGTAATATAATTATTTATGTATTATAAATATTATATATCTAATGTATAATTCTTACAATACTTATTCATATACAGAATATATTCAGCTTTAAAACAACTTAAGCATACTCGTATATAAACTGCCGTTCAAAAGTAATGAGGCTGACAATTCAGCTTGGCATCACAGGAGTAAATTATATTTTAAAATACAATACTTTATCCAGCTCCAATCCTTGCCTAATCTGTTAGTTATCCGATAACATCCCTTATCTCCTAATTTAATGAGTAATACTCAACTATAAGGTTTTAATTTACAAGTTATTTTTATTTAGATGTACTGATAATATACAGAATAAGATAATATTGTTCTTTAAACGTCTCACCTTTTAAAAGTGTGTCGCAAACGGGTTGTTCTAATGCATCTCTACGGCGGGTCATGTGTTTGCTGCTACTTCCGGGAACTATTGAGAGGCTCCACGAGCCGCCATTGCTATAAAAAAAACATTCCATTGGAGTCAATGGAGTTGTCGCAACTCTCTCTCTATATGGCTCTGGACGTCAGCAGCCCTAATATATATATATATATATATATATATATATATATATATATATATATATATATATATATCCATCCATCCATCCATCCATCCATCCATCCGTAAGCAAACAGGTACAGATCATATATCACGGGAAAACCCGCCACGGCAATAATCCGTTTCTCCTCCATTTTGTCTTTGAAACTAATGTTTGGTGGGAACCAAAGTTTACACTGTTGTTTTCTCTAGACTTCGCTTGAGCGGAGCACTTCTATACTCCAATAGGTTGCTGCCGAACTGCGTCAAAGCTCATTACCAAAATGTTGCCCGCTGAACTTTCCTCTGATGCCCACACCGCCCTAGACTTCTCGCTGCCGCGTGACGCTGACTGCAATAGAAAATTAATGACTTCCGGTCGATTAGAAGCTCTTAACGCCTCTGGTCTGAATGCACCATAAGGCTGGGGAGGCTTATTGTGCCTTCCATTTGTCTTGGAAGTCGGAGCTCCGAGCACTAATCTATATAGATCAGTGGCTCTGAGTTATTTTCCAAGTTCCGCGACCTGAACTGACAAATGGAACGTCCCGGAAACTCGGACGAACTCAGAGGACCCCGAGTTCAGTAAGCAAGATGGCTGCGAAGAGCATCGACTGTTAATATGCTGTGGGTTTAAAGTTTTTTTTTTTTTTAGCACTTTTGTCTTTTTTGTGTCCAATTTAGTAAGTCATATACACAATAATGTATTTCCGTTGCCTATAGGCATGTTGTTCCAATCCTGTTATGCGTGAATTACCGTGCAATGTGTTGTTTTTAAACTGGTACAGCTCAAATTGGCTAGGTCGCTGCTGCTACAAGAACAATGGTTGATTTTGCTACAACAACACTGCCTAACGTTACAAACCGAGCAGAAATGTGAGCTGGAAATTGCAACGGAAAACCCATAAAAAACGTTTTTGTTGTTAGACTATTGTTTTGTTATCAATTTCATCGGATCCAAGGGCTATACAAAGGGAGGTTACTAGTTTACACAGCTTTATTATCAAATCTAAAGATCAAATAAAGTATCGAGCATTTTGGTTTAAGAAGTCAAGGGTTACTTTACTCCTGTTATCATGATTTAACAAGTTATCCATAACGTTAATATTACTTTGTGTCCTAGAAAAGCCCTCTGGTTAGAGAACATTATTATATAGTATATATTATATAGTAAAGTTTTGTGATCATGTAATAAAATTTATTTTACACATAAACCCAGTTAGGCAAATTTTTAATGCAATTATACGTTGTTTACACCGCTGGTTCGAATAAAAGGTGGTTAATATGTTTTGATACAATCAAATATGCGGAAACACTAACATACCTTCTCCGCTTTCTCTCATCTTCCTCGAGGCCTCTTAGACGTTCTCTTAGAGAAGGGCATACTTATTTTGTAGCTCTATGCACTCCGAAAGAGCTAGTGCAACAATTACTTTCCTGGAGGCATCCATCTTTTTTTCGGCCTTGCCGTGTTGTGTGTAAATGGAACGCATCCAACTCGTATTTCTTGTTTGTTTTTTACGGATATGGCATGGATACGAGTCCCGAGCTCAGTCTTCCCAGAAAAATGGAATGCAGCATTAGCCTTCTCCTGGCCAGTAAAATGTCTCAGTTCCCCCACCTCATATGGCCTACAAACTTGAATTACTAGCTGGGAGGGAACGCTGACTCTAGATCAGTGGCCGTGGCCAAATTCATCTTAAAACATACAGTGCCCTGCGAAAGTATTCGGCCCCTTGAACTTTTCGACCTTTTGCCACATTTCAGGCTTCAAACATAAAGATATAAAACTGTAATTTTTTGTGAAGAATCAACAACAAGTGGGACACAATCATGAAGTGGAACGAAATGTATTGGATATTTAAAACTTTTTTAACAAATAAAAAACTGAAAAATTGGGCGTGCAAAATTATTCAGCCCCCTTTACTTTCAGTGCAGCAAACTCTCTCCAGAAGTTCAGTGAGGATCTCTGAATGATCCAATGTTGACCTGAATGACTAATGATGATAAATAGAATCCACCTGTTTGTAATCAAGTCTCCGTATAAATGCACCTGCTCTGTGATAGTCTCAGAGGTCCGTTTAAAGCACAGAGCGCATCATGAAGAACAAGGAACACACCAGGCAGGTCCGAGATACTGTTGTGGAGAAGTTTAAAGCCGGATTTGGATACAGAAAGATTTCCCAAGCTTTAAACATCCCAAGGAGCACTGTGCAAGCGATAATATTGAAATGGAAGGAGTATCAGACCACTGCAAATCTACCAAGACCCGGCCGTCCCTCTAAACTTTCAGCTCATACAAGGAGAAGACTGATCAGAGATGCAGCCAAGAGGCCCATGATCACTCTGGATGAACTGCAGAGATCTACAGCTGAGGTGGGAGACTCTGTCCATAGGACAACAATCAGTCGTATACTGCACAAATCTGGCCTTTATGGAAGAGTGGCAAGCAGAAAGCCATTTCTTAAAGATATCCATAAAAAGTGAAGTTTAAAGTTTGCCACAAGCCACCTGGGAGACACACCAAACATGTGGAAGAAGGTGCTCTGGTCAGATGAAACCAAAATCGAACTTTTTGGCAACAATGCAAAATCTTATGTTTGCCGTAAAAGCAACACAGCTCATCACCCTGAACACACCATCCCCACTGTCAAACATGGTGGTGGCAGCATCATGGTTTGGGTCTGCTTTTCTTCAGCAGGGACAGGGAAGATGGTTAAAATTGATGGGAAGATGGATGGAGCCAAATACAGGACCATTCTGGAAGAAAACCTGATGGAGTCTGCAAAAGACCTGAGACTGGGACGGAGATTTGTCTTCCAACAAGACAATGATCCAAAACATAAAGCAAAATCTACAATGGAATGGTTCACAAATAAACATATCCAGGTGTTAGAATGGCCAAGTCAAAGTCCAGACCTGAATCCAATCGAGAATCTGTGGAAAGAACTGAAAACTGCTGTTCACAAACGCTCTCCATCCAACCTCACTGAGCTCGAGCTGTTTTGCAAGGAGGAATTGGCAAAAATTTCAGTCTCTCGATGTGCAAAACTGATAGAGACATACCCCAAGCGACTTACAGCTGTAATCGCAGGAAAAGGTGGCGCTACAAAGTATTAACTTAAGGGGGCTGAATACTTTCGCAAGGCACTGTAAATCGCTTGAGTCACCATGTGTGGGTTCTCATTATTTCTGAAAGAATTTAACATTTCACAAACAAATATAAAATCAAATCATGCAATTATTACATGAATACATATTTATTAGATTATAGTTGCATTGAAACGAGTGTATCCACATTTGTAATATTCCATTCCTTGCATCCATTCACATTTAAATCAATAGTCTAAGCATCCAATCAAACTTGAAACAATCCAGCATGGAGATGACTGAAAATATATTCATCATCATTCCTTGAGCTTGTGAAGAAGACTCTCTCTCCATTGGATTTTATTTTATTTTATAAAACTTTAACTGCAAGACATAAACCTATAGATGCAGGACCACTTTCAAAAATTACTTTCATTATATAATTTGTCTGTCATTTTAACAATCATTAACTTAATTGTAAACATAGTTATTTGATTTAGTATTTTACATTAAATGACAAAAAATATACACTGGCAGCCAAAAGTTTGGAATAATGTACAGATTTTGCTCTTATGGAAATAAATTGGTACTTTTATTCACCAAAGTGGCATTCAGTTATTCACAATGTAAAGTCAGGACATTAATAACGTGAAACATTACTATTACAATTTGAAAAGAATTATCAGAACTACGTCAAAGAGTTCTTGTCAAAAAATTCTCCACATGTAGCAGCTTTGCAAATCCTTGGCATTCTTGCTGACAGTTTGTCCAGATACTCAAGGGACATTTCAACCCACGCTTCCTGTAGCACTTGCCATATATGTGGCTGTCTTGTTGGACACTTCTCACACACCTTACGTTCTAACTGATCCCACAAATGCTCAATGGGGTTAAGATCCATAACACTCTTTTCCAATTATCTGTTGTTTCTTTGCCCACTCTAATCTTTTTTGTTTTGTTTCGAAAGTGGCTTTTCTTTGCAATTCTTCCAATATGGCCTGCACTCCTTAGTCTTCTCTTTACTGTTGTACATGAAATATTGACCTTAAGACATGCCAGTCTATTGCATAATGTCAACAAACAAACTAACAAACACAAAGACAATGTCAAGCTTCATTTAATTAACCAAATAGTTTTCAGCTGTGTTTGAGATAATTGCAAGTGATTTTCTAGAACTAAATTAGCAATTTAGCCTGATTACTCAAGGATAAGGTGTTGGAGTGATGGCTGGTGGAAATGCAGTCTGTCTAGAGTTAATCGAAAATGTCTTTTTATTTTTATTTTTTTCTTCAAATAGTGATGGTGCTGTTTTGGTGTTGCAGTAATGTCCTGACTATACTTTGTGATCAGCTGAATGCCACTTTGGTGAATTAAAGTACCAATTTCTTCCAAAACAGCTAAAGCTGTAGGCTACATTATTCCGAAGTTTTAGCTGCCAGTGTATATTTTTTTAATAATGATGTCAGATGTCGGCACGCTGGTGCAGCGGTTAGCACTGTCGCCTCACAGCAAGAAGGTCGTTGGTTCAAACCCTGGTTGCCCCGGCCTTTCTGTGTGGAGTTTGCATGTTCTCTCCGTGTCTGCGTGGGTTCTCTCCGGGTACTCCGGCTTCCTCCCACCATCCAAAAAGACATGCAGGCTAGGTTAATTGGTGTCTCCAAAAAAATTGCCCTAGGTGTGGATGTGGAGGTGAGTGTGAGTGTATGTCTGTCTATGTGTGGCCCTGTGATGGACTGGCGACCTGTCCAGGGTGTCCCCCGCCTTTCGCCCAATGTTAGCTGGGATAGGCTCCAGCCCCCCGCGACCCTGTACACAGGATAAGCGGTTGACGATGGATGGATGGATGGATGTCAGATGTAGTTTACGAAAATCCGATGACCACTGGAAATAATCTTCTTGTCCGAGGTAAGGCGTCATCTTGCCTTTGAACATTCTGAACTATCCACATATTTTACAATTTAAAAGTAGACTAAATGCACATTTCTTAAGCAATACACAGATTTGACACAAACGAAGCAAAATTGCTACTACATACTGATCACAGAAATGGGTGAGCAGTTGTTTCCAGAATAATATAATTATTATTCAGACCCGTCGTATCTGACCAATTAAAGGACAATTTCCAACACACTCTGTGACACATTTTTTCATTCTAGGTTTTTTTTTAATTTTTTTTATGTATATTGCATATTTCAAATCGCTTTATTGTCACTCAACCAACAGTTGGTGAAAGTCTTGGGTGCGGTTCCAAGCAACATAGTGGTATGACAATTACAATAAACATCTAATTTGCACATTACACAGTATAAACATCTGTTACACAACACAATATACACCTAATAATAAATAACATGCTGTATACACAAAATAAGAAGACCGTATACAATAAAAATACACTTAAGAGAAGTATAAATTGTGAGTCCAGTCTGAGTCTAATAAAGTGTGGTGCTGATATATGTAACATATGTACCCTCCCCTGACATTCGTAGGACAAAAAAAAAAAAAAACGAAACAGAACAGAACTTATCATGGTTGCTATGACAGCACACCTCTCTTTAACAAGTGCGAGCACTTTGACTGTGAAGGGAACAAAGTCCCTTTGGAAGGGAATGTATGAGGTACATTTTAGGAGCGTTATAATGATGTCCAGAGCAAAGAAAATAGATTTTACAGGTGAACTTTTAGTCTAATACTTTATTATAGTTATATATTAATATAATGTATACATATTATATACTCTGCACCTGTCTACTGAGGTACTTCAACTTGTGAATTAACATTACTTGCTTTTGAACATCATATTTACAGGCAAATTGGTGTAATTTCTTTAGACATTTCCGTTTAATTGTGTGTTGTGAGTGCCATCAAAGGATACACCTCATGCATCCTCAGAATTCCTGTGAAAGAATGTTAAATTCGAAGGCTGCATTTGGATTGCCCTACTTTTCTGAAACGAGACAACTTCGATGATGCGACCTACGGAGAACGCAGCCTTCAAAACAAGACACATATTTAATTTTTCATAAATATTGCACAGCGGCCTGGTATCTCAGTGATTATTGATGCTGACTACCACCCCTGGAGTCACAAGTTCGAATCCAGGGTGTGCTGAGTGACTCCAGCCAGGTCACCTAAGCAACCAAATTGGCCCGGTTGCTAGGATGGGTAGAGTCACATGGGGTAACCTCCTTTGTGGTCAAGATTAGTGGTTCTTGCTCTCAAGGGGGCACGTGGTAAATTGTGCATTGATCGCAGTGATTAGCATGAGCCTCCACATGTTGGGAGTCTCTGTCGGTTCATGCACAATGTACCACTTGATAAAATGCATGGATTGACTTCTCGGAAGCGGAGGCACCTGAGTCTTGTCCTCCGCCACCAGATTGAGGTGAGTAACCTCGCCACCATGAGGATCTACTAAGTAGTGGGAATTGGGAATTCAAAATTGGGGAGAGAAGGAGATAAAAAAAATATTGCACAGGGATAGAATTTTATAAAAAGTCATATTTTATATAATTTATGAAATCCAGACAACACCACCAATTATTTTAGATTATGCAATAGCCTTGGTGTGGAGTTTACTATTTTTCAACAGGTAGTCTTTCTTCTCTCCCCGTTCATTTGTACAGTATCCGCAAATGGTGACTTCCTGTCATAAGGGAGTTGCATGCTAGTTGACAGTTACGCTCTCCCCTATGGTAAAAACACGGAGGTTGTTATCTCAGTTTAGCATATCCACAGATTCATTTATTTAATTTGATAGCAACCTCCACAGGAAAGAGTGTAGCGGTCAACTAACGTTTTACGTTAGTAAGTCACCGTTTGCGGATACCATACAAATGAATCGCTTTGGGAGAAAGATGCCTTTGGTTGTTCCTTGCAGGGATCAACCATACAGACTCCATATGGTTAGGATTAGGGTGGGGGTGGGGTTAGGGCATCTGCTGCTTTCCAATAACTAACTGAGGCCCCTTTGTACAATGGGCCAAATGAATGGGGCATTAGGCACAAAATTGTCCAGGTGTTCTCTTATAAAATAGCAATTTTACTGTAGTAAACGCCACATATATTTAATTCCAAAAGGATTGTTTAGTGTAAAACATGTTGAAGATTAGCAGACAAGCGGTCAATGCATTAAAGTTATCTGCCGGGTTCAATACAAATTAAGCTCAATCGACACCATCCTTTTCTTAAAAAGAAAAAATGGAGGTTACAGTGAGGCACTTACAATGACGGAACCGATGAGTCGCTTCGCTGAGATCTAGTCGGAAATATTTTCAGGCTGCACAAAAGCGTGGAGACAGGAAAATAAATATCAAATTTTTGTCAACACGGGATGTCAGGATGTCAACGAAACAAGTGACCTGCAGGTAAAGACAACAACCAAAACTGTCGTCATTTGGCCACTGATATGTCGTTTTATTAAAGGTCATTGGTAATGTCAAACATGACTTTGACACGATGTCTGACTGCAGAAATTGTATCTCATATTATATTTAACACATTTGTTCTTCATGAACTTCCATTCGTTCAACTTGGATATTAAAGCATGAAGGTACTCACTGTTTAAATTCAATGATCTTTTCATCCTGTTTACATGGGCAGTTCATAAAGAGCCTCGTCTTCAAGCTTTGTTTCACATGCCTTGTCACAGACATGTTGTTTGATGATATTTTCTGTATATATGTAGATATTTCCTCCATGGTGTTTGTAGGGAGGGCAGCAGATGCATGTTCTCTCATGATATGACCACAAGCAAACCTTCAACTATCTGCAAATACTACCAGAGAGGAGTTTGTGCCTATGGAGACAGGTGCAGGTGAGTTGCATCTCGCACATTGTTATTCTGGTTGTGGTTGTGAATTAAACGGGTAATTGTCAATATATGCTGAAAAACATCCTTTGTGTTTCAGTCATGAAAACATTTAAAATGGTTTTAATTTTATTTATTTTTTTAATATATTTGGATTTGGCCTGCAAACACCATTGCCCCCCTTCATGTGGTATACAACTACTATGACTTTTACAGTTATTTATGATTTAAGTTTATTTTTTTCATTTTGTTTTCTCAGGTCATGCATTAGTGCAAGGCCTGACAAGTGTGCAAAATAATTAATTGATAATATAAATAATTTAAAAGAATGTTTGTCCCTTGATTTCTTGTCATTGGTGTTTTCAATGTAACAAATATCTTGTATTTTGAAAATACAAAAAGGTCAAAGTTCAGAGTAGGAAGAGGCTGCTTAAATATGCATAGTGATATATATATATATATATATATATATATATATATATATATATATATATATATATATATATATATATTTATTTTATTTTTTACATCGTTCATTTAATTATGTAATTTGGGTTACATTGTTTAATGTTCATGTGAAAGAATTTGAGATGCACTGATATGTAAACTTTTGGCTGATACAAATACTGATTTGAACAAACTATAGGCTGATAGCGATATTTTGCCACTTCCCTTATTTTGTCATCAGATCACTGATGTTGTTTTACTAAGGAATGCATACAAAATGTATAAAGGAAACAAAAGCTTTTCTAACAATAAATAATTTCATATAGATAGATAGATAGATATAAATATTATTTCCAGTGTCTAAGACTTCTGGTTTCAAAGCATTTTGGAAGGTTTCCCTCAACATGTAGCTTATAGGTAATTGCCACATTCACCACTGTTACGTCGGATTATGGCGTTTTATTTCTGCATTAATGTGAGAACAAGAAGAATAAAAATGTAAAATTACATGTTCTTAGAAGTTCCAACCCTTCTACATATTGTAACTATTGTTATTTCCAGATTGTGCATTTAAATTCACAAATGTTGTTCACAAGAGTTTTTACAAAGTGTTACTAGTAATTAAAGGATAATTCCAGGTTTAATGGAAGTTAAGCACAATTGACAGCATATGTTTAATAATGTTGATTACCAAAAAAAAAAAAAAAAGTTATAGTGAGGCACTTACAATGGAAGTGAATGGGGCCAATTTGTGGAGCGTACAATTTTAACCAAAGCAATTGCATTAATTGTTCTGTTAAAACTCATGTGTTTTTTGAGCTGTAATGTTGTTTGAATCTGTATTTTTAGGTTTTTTTTTAGATTTTTTGACATTACATCGTCATGGTAACAAAGTTGTAAAATTGGATATAACTTTACACAGAAAAGGTTAGTATGTGGTTTAACCAAGCAATAATCATGTGAACACACATATTGCGTGTCTTGTGGCTATACTTTTGAAATAAGTTTGTTTAACGTTTACGAATTGGCCCCATTCATTTCCATTGTAAGTGCTTCACTGGAACCCAGATTTTTGCTTTTTTTATTTTTAAAAAGGTGGGGCAAGTCAAAATAAATTTGTGGTATTCAATATTATGCCACAAATGCTGTCGATTCAGTTTATCTTATAATTAAAGGAATATTCCAGGTTCTTTACAAGTACATTTTCAAATTTGACAGATATGCTGATGGTTTTAATTTGGTCAATAATTGGCCACTAAATATTGGCAGCCGATAGATTTAATTGTATGTTTTATTAATTTTAGTCTGATCAGTGGTGTTTGATTTGTGATTGTATTTGCACCACACACAAAAAAGAAAATTCAGCTTTTAAGATAATTTGTCACTGGTGTTATCATCACTGTTGTAACAACTCTTGCTTCATAATTAAAAATAATGATGTAAAAAAAAAAAAAGTACTGTGATTTCTGTGGTTCTCACAGCGCTGTTATAATGGTCCACTTTTGGAGCATTTGCCATTTTGATGTTTCTCATAAGTAATAGAAAATGGTAGCCAGTAGTCAAAGAGAGTTGGCCCACTTTGTAGTTGCACCAGTGTGACCTCTAACTAAATTTTAAATTTTTTTGCAGTCTGGAGCCCTGCTCGGATAAGACATTTTTTAATTCATATAGATTTTTCATTTAAACTTAACTTATTGTTATGCTGATAATAATTTTAATAAAATAATAAAAAATTTGCTAGTGGTCAAAGACTTGTGGACCCTACTGTATAACTGTAGTGTTGACCAGCTTTGATTTTTCATTTGAAGCTTACCATGTCTTTGTATTAGATATGACCATATCAAACCTGGTCGTGGCAGTGGTCCACCAGCAGACCACCCTAACCGAGCCAGCAGTGTAGAAGCACCAGTGCCAGGACCTTGTCTCCCACCAAAACATGTAAAAAAAACACTAGTGTTGAGAGAGAAAGGTAGGCTTGTGATTCAAATCCAAATTGTTCAAGAGAATCCAATGCTTTTTTTTTTACCCAGACATTTTATGTTTATTGGATAGTTTTAACATATTGCATGACATGCCTTGTTTAGATTTAGTCATTTAGCAAAGTGACTTATCCAAAGTGACTTACAAAATGAGAAACAAGCAATTTGCCATACAAAAGCCAACAATATCCACAGTATTGCTCTGCCAAGTTCTATTCACAGCTGGTGTAGTACAGAAGTTAGCGCAGAAGAAAGACACAAAAGACAGATTTTTTTTTATTCTTAGTGTTATATGCAATGTTGCGATATAAAGAAATGCATGAAATATAGTCATTTGCAATAACATGTTATTTGTTGTTAATATTATCAGTAATAATAAATCAAATTTGATTTATAAAAATGTTTTATTAGTTGTTTAAATGTATTATTCTATTACAATTACAATTATTATACATGTTGGTAATATTAGAAATTATCAATATTATTAATATGATCAATAAATTAATAATAATATTGATTTGTTTTTTATTATTATAAAAAGTTATTATTACTGCAACAATGAAGCTATGTATATCCATAGACCTTATTCACTGTAGCGCCATATAAAACATATTCTATGTTTTGTCAGCGGAACGATCCAAAAAACTAGCACAGGTTATTGAAGAGACTGTAAGTCTATCCCTCAAAGCCTTGTAATTCCTGTCAAAAATTAAAGATGAATTCGGTCCATTACTGTTGCTTTATTGTGGCTTGTATAAACAGCATTATGAGGACATTTGAATTTGTTGTGTCTCTTGTTCAGCTCTGGGCTGTGAAAGCAGTGGTCATGTGTATAGTGGTGAAAGCACGGAGGTTGGGGATTGCTGGGACTACAGGGACAACAATGCTAGCAGCAAACCTCATACTTACCTTGATGCCATCCGCTCTGGGCTCGAGAGTTCAGCCACTGCCAGCCCTCATCCAGACATGAGTCAACAGCCTCAGCTGTGCCCTTACATGGCGGCAGGCCAGTGTCACTATGGCAACAGGTGCCCATATCTCCACGGCGATATGTGCGAAATATGTCAGCTGCAAGTTTTGCATCCACATGACCCTGAACAGAGGGAAGCACATGAAAAGGTGATCCCAACTTTAGCTATGTTCATGTTACACTATTCATTTTGAAAATCCCATTCATTTTTTCCACAGAGAAATGTAATTATAGCAAAAAAAGTTATGATATATGCTTACGAAGAAGCATATATACAGATAGAAGCCTCAAGATAAGTGTAATTTCAACTTAATAGAAAATAAAAAAAATAAAATCACTTTTAATTGCTAAATTACTGGTTAAGAACAACACTACCCACAATCCTGAAGAGAGTCCCACCAATCAGATTATTGCTGCCTTCAAGGGCACCTGGGAAGCTCCCAAGTCTGAAACAAAATATGGATAAAGAACAGAATAAAGAATGATAAAAGCTCTTTTTTTTTTTTTTTTTAAACCAGTAAATAGGCATAAGTGAATACACCTGTAGCACTTTTACACAACTTCTATCATTCATTAATGCTTGGTATCTAGAAATTTGCATAAAACTATCAGCAAATGTTAAAGGGACAGTTCAACCAAAAATGAAAATTCTCTCATTTACTCACCCTCATGCCATCCCAGATGTGTATGACTTTCTTCTGCTGAAAACAAACGAAGATTTTTAGAAGAATATTTCAGCTCTGTAGGTCCAATGCAAGTGAATGGGTTCCAAACCTTTAAAGCTCCAAAAGCACAAAGGCAGCATACAAGTTGTCCTTAAGACTCTGTGGTTAAATCTATATATTGAGAAGCAATATGATAAGTTTGGGAGAGAAACATATCAATATTTAAATCCTTTTTCACTCTTAATTTTCCTCCCAAGAGGTGGCGATATGCACAAATAATGCAAATGCCAAAAACAAAAGGTGAAAGTGGTGATTGGTGGTAAAAAAAGGACTCGAATGTTGATCTTTATCAACAATACTTATTATATTGCTTTAGAAGTCCACTGGAGTCTCATGGATTACTTTTATGCTGCCTTTTATGTGCTTTTGGAGCTTCAATGTTTTAGTACCCATTCACTTGCATTGGACCTACAGAGCTGAAATATTCTTCTAAAAATCTTCAAGTGAGTCTCCCTACACTCTAAGAATGACTTTTGTATATATCGGAATATTTAATTTTTATAAACTTCTGATATACGGTATTTTATACTGATAGTCAGTGCCTGACTGTGAATAGTTTTAGTTACATAATTCGCAGTGCTTCATGGAATGAGCAGTTCATTCCCTCATAAATTATGCGAAGTACACAATCTTGTATCTTTTTTCAGATTTTTTTTATCAAAATACAAGTTTATAATGTTTACAACATGTTGATTTAGTTCATGCCCAAGAACTCTTTATTGAAAAATAAAATCCCTGTGGAGAAAATGAATGGGGAAAATATTGGAAACTGTTGGCCTTCTAACTATTATTGTGTCACATGATTATGATACTGTCTGGTCTCAGGTGTGTATGATGACATTTGAGATGGACATGGAAAGAGCGTTTGCAGTGCAACATAGTCAGGATAAGGTCTGCAGTATCTGTATGGAGGTGGTGTATGAGAAAGCATCTCCGTCTGAGCGACGGTTCGGCATCCTGTCCAGCTGCTGTCACACGTACTGCTTGAGCTGCATCCGTCAGTGGCGCTGCGTCGAGCAGTTCAAGAACCAGATCAGAAAGTGAGTCACCCAGTCCAGAAACCCTGATATTAGCTCTGGCTGGAAAATTAAATCGTGTGAAATAATGTGAGGTCATTGTGTGCAGGTCTTGTCCTCAGTGCCGTGTGGTATCGGAGTTCGTCATACCCAGTATGTACTGGGTGGAAGACCAGGAGGAGAAGAACAGACTCATTGAGGAATTCAAGTCTGGAGTCAGGTGTGTTTTACATGGCTTTCCAGTTTTGAACCAACTATTAAACAGTTATGTTTTTACCAGATTTACCAATATAATTAGAAAAGTTGCATCTAAAGGATCCTAAAGTTTCAATAAAGAATGCAGTGTTTGCTACAGATTCTGTATAATACAGTGGCAAGAAAAAGTTTGTAAACCCTTTGGAATTAGCTGTTTTGTTTTGCATTAATTGGTCATAAAATGTGGTTTCATCAAAGTCACAAGTATAGACAAAACACAATGTGCATAAGCTAACAACACACAAACAATCTTTAATCATAAATAATCTTTCATGTCTTATTGAACACTTTCAATTAAACATTCACAGTGCTATGGAAAAAATAAATGAGGCCCTTTGCTGAGCTGGCATCCTTTTACTGAAACAAGATTGGAGATGTGGGTTAGATCTAATTTGGCTTATAAGAAGCACTCAAACATTTTGAGTTTGCTATTCACAAGAAGCATCTGCTGATGTGGACCATTCCTAACAAAAAAAAGAGATCTCAGAAGATTTTTTGTTGCTTTGCATAAAGCTTGAAATGGTCACAAAGTTATCTTGAAAAGCTTATATATTCATCTGTCCACAGTTAAACAAATTGTCTATAAATGTATACGATATAGTACTGCGGCTACTCTCCCTAAAGTGGCCGCCCAGTCAGAAGGACTCTAAGGGCACATAGCAAGAATTCTAGAGTGACAGTTAAAGACTTCGTTGGAATCACTGGAACTGGTTAACATCTCTGGTCATGAGTCTACTATATGAAAAACTTTAAACAGGCATAGTGTCCATGGCAGGACACTATGAAGGAAGCCGCTGCTTTCCAACAAAAAATTTGCTGCATGCCTTAATTTTGCCAAAGACCACCTTAAAACTTCACAACGCTACTGGGAAAATGTTTTGTAGACTGGCGAAACTAAGGTTGAATTTTTTGGGAAGAAAATGCAGCACTAGGTAAGGAGTAAAAAGGGCACTGCATACCAAAATCATCCCAACGGTGAAGAATGGTGGAGGGAGCATCATGCTTTGGGCCTGGACTGCTGGAAAAATTAATTCCCAAGATATCCTACAGGATCATGTCAGGGTGGCTATGCACCAGATGAAACTCTGTAGAAGTAGAAGCAGGACAATGATCATAAACATCGAAGTAAATCCACTACTGACTGGCTTCAAAAAAATAAAATCCAGTCAGAGCCCAGACCTTAACCCAATAGAGATGCCGTGGAATGACCTCAAGAGAGCTGTTCACACCAGACATCCTAAGAATATGCTGAGCTGAAGCAGTTCAGAAGGAATTTTGGAACATAATTCCTTACAGAACATTGTGCAGGTCTAATCCACTGTTACCAGAAATGCTTGTTTGAGGTTTTTTCTGCCAAAGGAGTATCGACCAGTTATTATATCCATATATAGAGATGAGGTAGATTGCATAAAAGGAAGAGGGGAAAAAACGTTGAGGAAAGACCAAATAGAGATGGTGTTTTGATTGCAGGCAGGGTAGAACTTCACTCTCAACAAAAAAGGAATGGCAATAGTCTCTTGCTGCAATCAATGGCCACTTTCACACATTTTATTTTGTTTTTACAGTACATTTCCTCACCCTCTTTCCAGAGAAGGAGTAGGAACTAGAAATGTTATGAAAACACATGGAAAAGGGTCTTTATTGTGGATATTTATGATAAATTATTTGAGCTGAAAATATTATGAATTCAATAGAGAACACATCTATAGTTTTGATGTTAGGGTTTCATTTTATAAATGTATTATCAGATGGATTACAGAGCTTCATTGTGCAGTGAAATTGAATTGTTCTGCAAAATTAAGTGTTTAGTTGATTAATTGGTTTGAGAGCACTGACTAAAGTTTGGAGAAATGTAAAAAAAACTATTGAGAAAAACTGTAAAGGAATGTACTGGGTTCAATATAAGTTAATCTCAATCGACAGCCATTGTGGCATAGTGTTGTCCTTTTTTTATTTATAATTTTTTCTTTTAAATACACACAGTTTCAAAAGTAAAGCCACAAGACATTATTCATGTTAACGTGATTTTAGTGTAATGATATTGCTTGTGATTGTAAAATGGTATCCAATATTACAACTTTGTTCTCATGATGATGCAACGTGGGTAAAACGTATTATCTGTTAAAAGGCATAACACCAGTAAATCCCTGACTGTATGTCTTGTGGCAATACTTTTGAAAACGTGTGCTTTTTAATGTTTATGTACTGGCCCTTTTTCCCTTCCATTGTAAGTGCCTTTCACTCTGTGCACACAGGACACATCACATCAAAAGCAAATAGCTCTCATTATAATCAAGGATGCTGTTTACACTGGATCTATCTGTCGCACCATGTAGCGTCAACTGTAAACGGTTGGCTTGTTCTATTTCTGACACACTGCACTCGCTTGGTGCTACAGCTCACAGCAGATTGTCCGTGCACCAAACATTCGCTTCTAAGTGTCAAGTGTAGACCGCCTCAAGCCATTGTGGTGATTTTCAGGGTTCCCATGTGTCCTGGAAAACCTGGAATTTGTCATGGAAAAGTTAGTTGAAAATTAGAAAAATACCTAAATGTCCTGGAAAATAATTATTTGTCCTGGAAAATATTTCAGTATAATAGAACTGTTTGACTGTGTTGCTAACAAGGTTTTTGTTAAACATGGTAACGATTAATACTCTGAATAGGAATCAAATACACAAATTATTAGCGTTTTGTCACTGCCGGCGGCTACGCGTTGTGAAACAACATCAATGGCTAATGGCCATGAACTAATCACTGTCATATACTTCCTCTGCTCATCAGCTGTCATCTCCTCTTTGCTCCAGTGCAATAGTTTAAAGATTGATATAGTACAAAATAAAAATTTTGCGTTCCAACATTGTTTTTGTGGTTGACACAATAGCATAGTTTTACACTTTAGACAACAATGACAGTTGGACCATTGTTTTATTGTGTAAAACAGTGGTAGCTTGTTGATTCAGCCTTTACACCTCATGATGTGAATTTATGTTCAATAATTCAACAGAGTCTGCTTATATTGCAGTTACCACGTAGTATGCGGAAAACCCAGACAGAATCATGAAATCTAGTCATAAAAATGTCATTAGCTATAAATGCAGAATGTCATGGAATATAACCTATTTGGATTAAAATGAATGTAAATTGCGCTATGTCGTAGTGTGATAATTAAACTGTAAAAGGCTGTGATGTAATTGAATAAATATATAATCTGTAAATGAAGTGTGCTTCAAAATGAATGTGTGAAGCTGGCTGCTCATACACTGCATACACCTCATTATGATCATCATATGCACTCTTGCTTGTGTAAGATTACAGAAGGCAAAACACTTAAGTGTGCTGCACATACATACAACGTATTAATTAAATTCACAGCTTTATCATCTTCTGGCTGCTCCTATTAGGGGTTGACACAGCGGACCATCTGCGATCCGCATATTTGACTTGACTCAGGTTTTACGCCAGGTGCCCTTCCTGACACAACCCCCAGTGGCTGGGGTACTCTCACTCACACCTATGGGGCAATTTATTCTCCAATTCACTTAACCTGCATGTTTTTGGACTTGAGCACCTGGAGGAAACCCATGCGAACAGAGAACATGCAAACTCCACACAGAAAGGCCCAGTTGAGCCAGGACTCGAACCCAGGACCTTCTTGCTGTGAGACGATAGTGCTAACCACAGAGCTACCATGCCACCACAGCTTTATGGTGATTAATAATACATGTAGCGAACTCCTTATCTGGAGGTAGGAGAATCTACCACCTAAATGCCAAAATAAAAGCTTGATTTAAATGGCGCATGTATTTTTGCTTAAATTTACACTTGTTGAGAACAAAATGTCCTGGAAATGTCCTAGAACTTTGTGCCTTGAAAAGAGTAAGAACCCTGGCTATTGCTTTTATTTTAAATAAAAGAGAGACGATTCAAATTCTTTTTTTGTGGTAATCAAAATTATTCCACAAATGTGTTCGATTGAGTTTAACTTGTATTGAACCCAGAACATTGCTTTATTCTGGGCATTTATTCAGAACATTTCTTTAATTGGCTGGATAAATGTTTTGAAAATGTATGTTTTGCTAAAAGTTTTATATTTATTCCAGAACATTCATCTGCCACCCCTTAAACATCTTTTTCAAAGGCTTCAAAAGATATTCACTAAATTATTTTGGAATTATTGATGTTCCAGACTCTTTTATACTTGCCATATGATAGAGGAGGTCTACAGTGTTCTAATATATGTTGGTATTATTGGGCTGTTCAATTTAGAACAATTATGTTTTATTTTTATCTCAGAATTGCCCACCATGGATGGATATAGAATCTTCTGCTGTCAAATCGGATCTGCCTTTAAGTTCTGATGAGTATAGGTATAAATTTAAAGATCTAAAAAAACATTTTACAATCCTATAGTTCTAAACATGATTGCAGTATGGTATGATGTGATATTTAGGTGTCCCCTATCCTTTTTCTTTCTTTAATCCCATTTGGAGCAATACAAAGTTTAAACCAGGTAGATTAGATGCAGGTTTCAAGATTTGGGCTAATAAGGGGATCAGAAAGATAGCAGATTTGTACCGTAATAATGCTCTTTTGTCATTTGAGGAAATGGTCAATACATACAATATTTCTACAAAACATTTTTTAAGTATCAACAAATAAGAAATTTAATATTCAAATCACAAAATAATTATCTTGATATTTCACCATTGTCTATCTTAGAAAAATAAATAAGAAATTGTTTCAATAAAGGTTTAATTTCATCATTATACAATATGCTGGTGTCAGGATCAAAAGAAGCTTCAAACTCCAAATTAGAGGCTTGGAAATTGGATTGGATGGAACCTTGTAAAGAAGCTCCGACACAAAAAATGAACACGCATCCAAAATTGCTACAATATAAATGGCTCATGCGGACTTGCATAACTCCAGTTGTATTGCATAAATATAATGAAAATACAGTATCTCTGACACTTGCTTAAGATGCAGTGAGTTTAAAGTGATGCTATATCATTGCATATGAGAGTGTGAGGAAGTCGAGAAATTTTGGAAAGATGTGAAAGTTCACTCTTCACGAGAAGATCCTTGATGTTAATATTCCACTATCACCTTTACTTTTTTATTTAATTTATATCCTAAGGAGATTAAGTTAAAAAGAAGGAATATGTATTTATAAACATGGGTATACTGCAAGCAAAACGGCTTATTTCTTTGAACTGGAAAAGTATTTGTGCACCAGATATAGGGCGTTGGTTGAAAGAAATGGTAACAAATATGTCGATGGAAAAGAAAACTTCTATTTTAAGGGATAAATAGAAGATCTTTGACAGTCTGGGGACCTTTCAAATATTTTCTCAAGCATGGTGAATTGGGAGAAGTGTTAATAGAAGATTAAGAGGTAATATCGAAGATTAAGAGGTAATATCACATATTAATGTAAGGTACTGAGAAGTGTTTTTGTTTCCTGTGTTGTTTTGTTTCTGTTTGTTTATTCTTGTTCTGTCTGTTACATGGAAATGTATATGTGTGAAATAAAAATTATATTAAAACAATTAGGAAAAAAAAAAGAATGTACTGGATATTGTTTCATAATCCAGTAATTGATATATGACTATTTTATCTTGCAGTAAGAAGCCATGTAAATACTTTGATCAGGGCAGAGGCACGTGCCCATTTGGAGGAAAGTGTTTTTACATGCATGCTTACCCTGATGGGGCGCGAGCAGAGCCTGACAAACCTTGCAAACAACTCAGTGCAGAGGGCAACGTTCGGGTAAAAAGAACACACACCATACACAAAGATTTATTACACAGCTCCCTGGAATACTTGATTCTGATGGGTCAATTGTGCATTTTGCAGTCAGATATGTTGTGTATAATGACATACATCTAAGGTCTTGTGTCACAAAGAATTTACAACAGGGTTAGGAGTGTCATGCGAAGACAATATGATGAAAGAAGTAATATAGTTTATTATGCTAACCTGTTGTTTTTTCTTGTCGTTTGGTTTTTCAGTTTCTTAACTCAGTGCGTCTGTGGGACTTTATTAATGAGCGTGAGCATCGTGGGGTGCCTGGGTATGAAGATGAGGTCAGTGAACTGGGTGAACTCTTCATGCAGCTCTCAGGGGCCGGTGATGGGAGCTCCACCTCTACATCATATTGATCACGTGAAACACGTATTCGCCTCTTTCATGTCTTAGGTACTGTGTAAAATATCTGGACAATAAAATGTATTAGCAGGCAAGCGTTTCAAGTTTACATTTGAGATGATTTCCTCAGAAGACATCAAATGGTGCATTTTTATGCTGAAGCATATACTACATCTGTATGAGAAACTACTGTATATAAAACACCTGTATCATGTGTAGGCTGCTATATTCTCCTCATCTGCATTAGGATGTTGCCAGGTTGAACTGATTTTTTTAATACAATGCCCAAAGTGGAATGTATCCTAAAAGAAAAATCTTGTGTATGAAGTGTAATAAAGAAATATTGTACAAAATAAAATAAAAAAAAAAGATTGTTGCACTTAGTTCAGATTACAAACATAAGTTTATTATTTTGGGTCTCATGCAAGATCACTTATTAAAAAAGAGTAAATAAATTTTCACCATTCATTACCAGTGACTGAGAATATCTATATTTTAGAATCATTTGGATATAGATACGTCATTTTGGACCGATATTATTAGACTTTAACTCATCTGGTTTAGCCTACTCTTGAATCTGATCTGATATGATCTGTAAACATGTAAACAAGCAGCATACAAGAGCCGCTACTTTCTACTTGAATGGGGAAGACCGAAATCTCCAAAACAGTTTGTCAAGATTATGATCAAAGAACATATCAGCTGTACAATCTGAAAACTCTGGTGTCATAAAATGTGCTTCTTTGCATCAAATTACAAAAAACAAAACAAAAAATGCAATTTTCCTGGCTTGTATACCTAATGGGCATTCATTATCTGTATCTAAAAGGTGATTGGCTCTCACCTGTAATGGGAAAACAGAATTAGTAGCAGGGCTACAGGTTTAGTTGGTTTTAAGTTATTGATTTACATATTTCATATTAAAAGTGTGTGTAAATTTAAATAATTGGAATGAAATTGAGGTTACTTGTTTTCTTGCCATACGGTGCATCTGAAAAGTATTCACAGTGCTTCATTTTTTCCACATTTATTATGTTACAGCCTTATTCCAAAATTGATTACATTATTTTCCTCAAAATTCTACAAACAATACCCCATGATGACAACGTGAAAGTAGTTTGTTTGAAATCTTTGCAAATTTATTAAAAATAAAAATGAAAAAGAAATCACAAGTACATAAGTATTCACAGCCTTTGCCATGACACTCAAAATTGAGCTCAGGTGCATCCCGTCTCCACTGATCATCCTTGAGATGTTTCTACAACTTGATTGGAGATCACCTGTGGTAAATTCAGTTGATTGGACATGATTTGGAAAGGCACACACCTGTCTATATAAGGTCCCACAGTTAACAGTGCATGTCAGAGCACAAACCAAGCCATGAAGTTCAAGGAATTGTCTGTAGATCTCCGAAACAGGATTGAATCGAGGCTCAGATCGGGGGAGAAGGGCTTTAGTCAGGGAGGTGACAAAGAACCTGATGGTCACTCTGCCAGAGCTCCAGTGCTTCTCTGTGGAGATGGGAGAACCTTCCAGATGAACAAACATCTCTGCAGCACTCCATCAATCAGGCCTGTATTGTAGAGTGGCCAGATGGAAGCCACTCCTCAGTAAAAGGCACATGACAGCCTGCCTGGGGTTTGCCAAAAGGCACCTGAAGGACTCTCAGACCATGAGAAACAAAATTCTCTGGTCTGATGAAACGAAGATTGAACATTTTGGCCTGAATGGCAAGTGTCATGTCTGGAGGAAACCAGGCACCGCTCATCACCTGGCCAAAACCATCCCTACAGAGAAGCATGTTGGTGGCAGCATCATGCTGTGGGGATGTTTTTCAGCGGCGGGAACTGGGAGACTAGTCAGGATCGAGGGAAAGATGAATGCAGCAATGTACAGAGACATCTTTGATGAAAACCTGCTTCAGAGTGCTCTGGAACTCAGATTTGGGCGAAGGTTCATCTTCCAACAGGACAACGACCCTAAGCACACAGTCAAGATAACAAAGGAGTGGCTACGGGACAACTCCGTGAATGTTCTTGAGTGGCCCTGCCAGAGCCTAGACTTGAACCCAATTGAACATCTCTGGAGAGATCTGAAAATGGCTGTGCACCAACTCTCCCCATCCAACCTGATGGAGCTTGAGAGGTCCTGCAAAGAAGAATGGGAGAAACTGCCTAAAAATAGGTGTGCCAAGCTTGTAGCATCATACACAAAAAGACTTGAGGCTGTAATTGGTGCCAAGGTGCTTCAAAAAGTATTGAGCAAAGGCTGTGAATTCTTATGTACATGTGATTTTTGTTTTTTTCCTGTTATTTATTTTTAATACATTTGCAAAGATTTCAAACAAACTTCTTTCACGTTGTCATTGTGGGGTATTGTTTGTAGAATTTTGAGGAAAATTATGAATTTAATCATTTATGAATTTTGGAATAAGGCTTTAAAGACATGAATTGTAATTTTGCAAAATATGTAGGAAATCATTAACACCTGCATTTAAATGAAGACTCCAGTAATATCAGTAGCCTTATAAAAACTGTTTTATTCTACATGGAGAGGGTCCGCACATGGGCGCTGCCATGTTAGAATCACATATCCGCCGAATACTACTTGGTTAATCTCAGTAACCTTCCTGTTATTTGACACTTTCACTCATTAACAACGGCAGCCCATGCATTTTTAGTCAAGGCCTTCAGTGTGATTCAAGAAAACACAGTTTCACAATGAATAAGACACCATAATGTATCATACATTACGTGGCAGTCAACTAATCATACCAATTGACATTTTAAAAACACGTCCATGCACGAAAGCCAGAACGAAGGAGGTCTAATAAGAACAAGCGCTCTAATAATATTTTCAATTTAAATTGAGTTGCTTGTGATACATTTAGTTCCGTCAGGGTACATGGTTACTTTTCAAAACTTGATCAGACACTAAATGCTCCAGTAGGCTAATTTACACTTAGAAAACTCCTGATGTTGCTACAACAGTGCAAAAAGCACTTAACAATTTGCTTGAAGTGAAAATCAGCCTCATTTCCTGTTTAATTAATCAATCGCACAATGCAGAACATCTCAAGTTTTTAAACCCATAAAGATCTATTTCTCAGTGGTGATGAGGCAGTGATGACAGCCATCTTGTCAGTAAGATCTTGTGCTCTTCACTTTCAAATTACATACATCACTTAAAGCGTGATTGTGTCACTCAAGGCCAGCTAGAAGGCCTTGACTGGCATATATCCCAGACCATACCCACCAAGAACAGATAAATCAATCTGATAATAATTTTCACATCAATTATTAATCATGGCTGACTGTGAATACTACATTTCTGTAATGCATCCGAAACTGAAAACTGCTGATTTTAAATGATGCTGCACCCAAGCCGCTAATATACAGTGTAAGCCCAAGATGACACAAAGACCAAAGTGACTGAGTGCACCTTTAATGTAATGTTCCATATGTTTTAAAAATTAGGAATTATGCAGGGACAGAGTTGTGCACAAAATTTCAGCTGAGAGACAGCTAATATGTTTTTGGTAATTAAAATAGAGTAATGAAGCATATCAATTGAATTCTATATTAATGTGCAAGCTATATATTTACAGTTTATCAAAAACACATGCACACCAGAATGATGTAAGGTGCCAAGAATAAACAATGTCTCAAATCCAAAAAAGAGAGCTGAAGGGTGAGGGTCAAAATCCCTTGTCTCTTCCGATATATCAATACATATATATATATATATATATATATCCTTTTATATCAATATCTATCTGTATTCTGTTGCTTAACTTCTTTAATAAAGTGATGAATTAACTATATGCATGATCACATAATCAATTCTATTTTCTTATGCATAACTGAAATATACTTTGAATCATATGTGTGTTGAATGCTAACTAGTCTCTTTTAGGAACATTCCAAAGTCTGTCTCTCTGTCCTGCACGTAGGCTGAAGGTCTTTTGGGGATAAGCTTATCTGTGATGCTTTCCAGCCTCTCAGGGGAGGGGGCAGGGCGAATGCGTTAAACATAGGTTCCAGATGTATTCTGTGTTTGATTGTTACCTTTCCATGACTAATTATATGGTTTAAAGTCCTATGTAATAATACCTGAATAGTAGAAGTGTGATTTTCTCTTATTATTTCTTTAGGGAAGAAATGTATGTTATTTCTACCCCTCTCCTCTGCCCGAGGAGTGAATATTTTATCTCTCTGTTTTGGTTTAAATGGCCTGATAACGTTGTGCTCTGGCTCTCTTGTGCCCAGAGAAGAACTGTCGTTCGTCAGTGTTTTGTGTGTGCGTCTGACCTTCTACCCAGGTTTTGAACCCAGGGATGCACACCAGGCCGACTCGAAGACGCCCCGCGACCATCTGCGAGATCACTTCAGATGTAAATCTCGGGCTCGGACGACAAGTGCGCTGATTAATGTTGATAGGCCGCATAGCTGTCTATATGTTGTGACTATGGTCTTTTAGCCAATCAGGAGTAAAATAATGGAATGTACGTCCTTGCAAATGGTATAATTGATGTAAGATTTTTTGTAAGGTACGAGTTGGCTTTCGATCTCCTCGTGAGACTTTGCCGCTGGCTCTACCAATTTCACTGCAGACTATACTTCAGTAAATTTTTGATTCTTTAATTGAACTTCTCGACTCCTGGTCTTCTTTCTCCATATCTGGTCCGGGTCATAACTGTTATACCCCTAACAGTTTGGTGGAGGATTTGGCGGGCAATCACTCCGTGGTGACATCTCTGGCAAATCAGCAAACAAGGTAGGAAGCTTTTATTAATTGTTAGGGCTGTCTGACTGGAAGAGATTTTGAAGGGGAGCGGGAGAGCTTCACTCCAATGAGGCGAGTGAAGAGTAATTTAATTATACTATTGAAAGTATAAGAAGTCGCTGAGAGAGCTGTTAAGGGTTAAAACAGCAAACAGCGCAAGTGAAGCGTGCTCTGTGGGGGCCCAGGTGGGCATTGGTGTAGCACCACCCCGGCAGAGTGCGTCCCTGGACGGGAGGTCCAGTGGCACCGTAAACCTGCTCAATCTCTTCCACCTCAGATAGGGGTACCCCGAGCTTAGTGAATCAGGTAGTTAGGGATTCAGATATTAGGTATAAAATAAAATAAAATACAATAGGGATTGTTTTGCCAGGGATGCATCAGGAGCGGTCCCAAGTAAATAAATAAATTATGACCCGAATTGGTATGGATCAGTATATGTGACCAGGATGTTTGTGAAGAATACTTTGTGGTGTATTGTGTAGAAATCCAGTATTGTTGCTGCTATAGTTAATTTATCCGCGTAAAATATTTGCTGCTAAAATCTTTTCGGTAGTGATTTTCAACTGTGACCAAGAAAAATGACTGATAAAGGGAATTTTCTGAGTAGTTCTGACCAAAACGAGGAGGGCACACGCTGTAAACAGCTCTGCTCTGACGAGCTCAAATCAAAGAAATGTGCACAGCTCATTAAGAAAATGGTCAGTCAGGGGTTTGATTCTGATTGGAACGTCATGCAGCAGATTGACTGGCTGCAGAACAAAAAAGACACTGATAGGGCCAAATATCTATCCGTGTTTGCCTATTCATGGATTTGTAAACTGGGTGGTATACCTTTAAGCCATGAAAAGGCAATTCCAAATATGATGGACGGATGGTCTAATTTGATTGCCCAGCATGATAGAGTGGCAAAAATTATTGGGCAGGAAGTCGGCTGTGATCTGTGTAGTTTGAGTAAGGGTTTCGAGGCTGTTTGTGAAAAGGCAGAAAATGCTGTGAAAAATGAGACAGTTCCCAGTGCTCCATTGGCCCCCACCTTCTCTTCTCAGAGTGCTCAGGCAGCTGCTGCTTTCAGCGCTGCTGATCAGACTGATAATCAGAACGATGGGCCATATGCTGAGGCACGCGGATTGTTGAATGTGGCTGTTTCGCGCCCCCCACCTTATGACATTTCGGAGATTCCTGCCGTGCAAGCAAAGCAGATTAAGCAAAAACCGGGGGTCGGAAATCTTAACTTGTCCCCCAGAGAAATGTCTAAACCCATTGAGACGGCATTCGCCACCCCAATCCGACATCAGGCTTGGGGAGGATTGAATACTGAGATGGGTGCTGGCTGGGAGGATGGTCAATGGGTCAGACTCACAGCGGCTGAGAAAAACAGTTTGCTTGCAGAGTTGGAACCTTTTAAGTTGTATAACCCAAACAAAATTCTATGGGACAGGCTAGAGGCCGTTGCTAGGCAACAGAATCTGGGGATGGCAGATATACAGTCTTTGGTTGAGGGTTTGGTTCCCACCAGCAAATTAAGGGCGGTTCAGATTGCTCCTTTCCACCCCAGAGTCCCCACAGATTGGCTTGAGTTTTGTGAAGCTTACTCCGATTACAAGTTACGCGTGAAAGATATTTTGGGTCGGGGGTCTTTTCCCTGGACCAGTGTGACACAGATTAAACAGAGGGCTGGCGAAAACCCCTTAGAATACATTGAGCGCTTTCGCATAGCCTATGAAACGTACTGTGCTGCAAACAACAACGCAGAAGATCTTGATTCTGCCATAGTGATAGAATCCGCTACAGGCGGATTGAATAAACAATACCGAGACATGTTGTTGAACAGTGCCATTGACATCAGATATTGGGAGGATTTGCTTCGTTGGTGCTCTGTAAGCTGGAGCCGTTTGCAAACATGTGATGATGATGTTAATGTGGGTAAAGTATCTGCTGTGTCAGTTGAAGTGGAAATGAGTCCCCGCAATAACATAACCTGCTATAATTGTGACGAGAGAGGTCACACCTCTAGAGATTGTACCAAGCCTGTTGCCAGATGCAGAAATTGTAACAGAGAGGGCCACATTGCTAGACATTGTCGTAGTGGTAAACAAAACAAAAAAATCACAGAAATGAGAAAAAGGAAGGTCCTAAAAATGATGTTTCTGTCAACAGTGATGCTCCGAAGCTTAACTCTCTGACTACAGCTGAGCTCAAAAAGCTGAGGCAGCTGATAGGGGACGAATAGGGGTCAGCGGCCTCCGGTTCATGTAATTATGCAGACACCCACCCATTCATACATGCGTTGTTAGGAGGCCGGCAATGCCTTATTTTGATTGACACGGGCGCGACTATCAATTACAGATCTCGATCTTGAGATCACTTCTGAAACTTTGTATATAGAAGGTCTAAATGGCACAAATGTATATCATAAATCTGTTCCTATCCCTCTAACCATTTCTAACTCTGAAAAAGTCTATTGGACTGAATTTTGGGTAGGGAAAAATACTGTAGGGACTCTAATTGGTGTTGACATTCTGAAAGAACTTCGAAGCTGATGTTTTGCTTTCTCAAGATAAGCTAGTGCTTGGCTGCAATGAAACAATTCAGCTTATCTCAGAGTGGCCCCCACCATGAGCAGAGATGTGCAGTGGCTGAACCTGCTAGTCTAACTGAAACTCGCCCTGAGTGGAAGTTTATAATTTCCAAATTTCCTGATGTATGGGCAAAAGATAAATATGATTGTGGTTTAGCACAGATTCAGCCACTGAGCATCCCAGGTCCTTTGCATGAAGCCAGAAGACAATATCCTTTGAAAAATGAGACTCGAGGGGGAGCTGACACTGTTGTAGATGAACTATGCAAACGGGGGATTGTGATTTCCTGCTCCTCTCCCACTAACTCTCCCATGTGTTCTGTCAAAAAGCCGGATGGGAGCTGGCGTTTGACCATTGATTACACTTCTCTGAATTCAGTGTCTGAGAAAATGCACCCTCTGGTGGCCAACCCCGCAACTATCCTACACGAGATAGGATCTGAACATTGTCTTTTTACTGCTTTAGACATTTATAATGGTTTTTGGACTTGTCCCCTAGCCAAGGAGGACCAAGGCAGATTTGCTTTCACCAGCAGGGGTCGCCAATGGACATGGAGTCATTTGCCACAAGGTTTCTGCAACTCACCCACACTGTTACATCAGGTACTAGCATCCTTCATCGATCCGGTAAGAAAACAAATTGAATATGACGGATCTGTTGTCCTACAATATGTGGATGACATTTTAATTGCTAGTCCAACCAAGTTCAAACGTTTGACTGCTGTACAGACTGTTTTGAATGCCCTCCAAAACGGGGGATTCAAAGTGAACTTGAAGAAAGCACAGCTAGCACTGCCTGAAGTGACTTATTTGGGGCAAATTGTGGGTGTGCACGGCAGACGCATCACTCCTGAACGAGTTAAAGCTATCATTGAACTTCCAAAACCAAACACGGTTACTGGTCTAAACTAATGATTGTTGATCTGTTTTCCAGATGGGTTGAGGCATTTCCACTGAGAAACTGCACCGCAGATGCAACCGCCAAGATTACGTTGAATGAAGTTTTCCCAAGATGGGGTTTGCCCTTACAAATTGATTCAGATCAGGGTACACATTTTACTGGGAAGGTGATGAAAAATGTCATGAAATTGATGGGGGTGAGGCAACACTTTCACATTCCATTTAGGCCCCAATCTAGCGGATCTATTGAACGCACTAATCGTACGCTTAAAACTTCATTGAGAAAGAGATTGTTGGAGTGGGGGAAAGGGTGGCATGCGGCTGTCCCAGCGATTTTGTTAAGCATGAGAGCCAGCCCTAACAAGACTACACAGCTCAGCCCTTTTGAGGTAATGACAGGTCGCTACATGCGGCGGCCCTGGGATGCCCCCTTGCAACATGAGGGACCATTCGGGCCTTTGAAAGATGCTTTACAAAATTATCTGAAAGCTTTGGATGACAGTCTGCGAGACACACGGGTTAGTGTTAGCACACGACAAGCAGATCGAGATAATGTTGAGCAAAAAGGCATGCCTGCTTTGCCTGAAATAGGTGACAATGTAATGTTACAGCGGGAGATAGTTTCCCCCTTAGGTCCGAAATTTGATGGGCCTTATCAGGTGGTATTGACCACTAACACCTCTGTTCTACTGGACAGGGGGGTTTTGGGTACCGTATGGAGACATTGGTCACAGGTGAAACCACTTGAAAAGTGTAACAACTTACTACCTTGGGATCATTAAATGTCTGTCATGTATGTTAAAATTCTAGAATTCTAGAACAAATGTTTTATCATTACAGATGGCTGAATCCGACGACATACTGAAGCTGCTAATTCTTCAAGAAGAAGTGCGTAGTGAGAGACGACTGAAAGTGAAATGAGCTTTCATCCGATTGGTACTTCCGCTCTCGTTGGTATTTTTAATTCTGATCACTTTATCATTTTTGATGTGGATTCAAATTTAAATTTGGACAGGGAGATTCCATGCGTTTTCAACTCATTGGGATTGTGAGGAGATCGATAACCGTCCATCATGGGTACAATACCCATGTCTAAATTCAACTGAGGGTCTAAATTTAATTCCGACCATGTACCAAAAGGTAAATGATTGTTGTTATCGTCTGAACGGAAATGAGACAGTGACCTATTGGCTTGGTCACTCCCCAAATTATCCCGATACTACCCTCATTATGCAAAAAGGTCAGTGGATGAAGAGTGGAGGCGTTGACCTGTTTGAAGGAGATTTCAGTTCAATGAGCTGGATCCCTGACCACATAGCTCGTGAAAACATGAGTGCATGCTCTATACGAATGGATATGGTTAATCGATATTTGTTAAAATCTAGAAAAGGTGAGAGTAGAGCAGAACGAAGGAGGCGTCAGGTAGCAGATGTGAATGACTCCCACATGATTTTAGGTGGAAAAGCAGTGAAACTTCTGTTATACCAAGTGCTCCTGATCCTCGCCACATCATGTCATACTATCTTCCCAAAGCTAAGAATGAACTTGGTTACAACAAAGTCGTTAAAGATGTAGCCCAAAGCTATATATACAGCAATATTGTGATTAGAGAAGAACCGGGGTCTGATGAGTATCAAACAGCAATAAATGATAAGGATTTGATGAGATGGGGAGTGTTAGTCCCAACTAAATGCCACATGATCCGATGGGACACTAATAGGGCTTACGGTGCAGTCTGTGATAGGTTAGGACGGATAGATAAAACTGACAGGGACAAGTTCGATCTGAATGGCTTTGTCCCTCTCTTGGCCCAGGTACACTAGATTCGATGACCCTTGGAAGGAGACTGCACATGTTGAGCGTTGTTTAGGTAAAGAAATTCAACAGTGGTTTGTTAAGATGTTTCCTCCTGGAGATGTTGATAAATGTAGAGAAATTTCTGAGAAGCTCACCGGTGTGAAGATGATGGAGATACCCTGGGAGGTGTGTAATGCTTCTTTTGTTAAGTCAGGTTACACTTGGGCTAGTTTTTCTGATGTGTTGCACCAGTATGAGTTTGCTAGGAACCTTGCTAACAGAACTGTTTTCAACATGGATCACTTGCATGATTACCTTGAAGATAAATGTTATAATCCTACATCGATGGCTTATAATGTGACAGCATGGATGCACTTGCAAGTGTTTAAACTGAATATTGAAATGATGTACACTCGAGCAAAGACTAGTCTGGTACCTTTAAAGTATGAGGAGCTGTTGTGGGACAATTATAAATCATTTCAGGTGAGGATGTGGCCTCAGTTGTCCGATGTAGCTATTGGAGATGAGTGGTTTGACAGGGCAAAACAATTTAGACAATTTCTGAGTCCAATTCCTTCAGTACAGGAAATCAGAGATCTAGAGTCTAAGACTCCATCAGAGGACTGTGCTAAACACAGGTTGACACACCCCATGGGTCCTGCATGGCGTCCAGTTGATAAGAGTAAGAAAGCTAACGAAGCAGAGCTGTCTCTTTGTGTTGCAGAGTTGAAGCAGAAGACTGAATATTTTCCTCAGTTGAAGGCATAAACAGCTCGGCAGAAATTTATCACTGCATTTCTGGAACAGATAAAAACTAATGATCCATTTGCAGGTTATGAGTATTTGAATTCTGTATGGCTTAAATCTAAGGGCACTCCATGGTATACTGATTCGGAACCTCCGTCTGCTATAGCAGTAGCATTGGTTTTGGCTTTTTTGGTTGGAGCAATATTTATTGACATGACGGAAACAGTGGAGGAATATGTGGAGGAAGCTTGGGAGGAGTTTGTGGCTGCGTCAGAGGATTTGGTCATGGGCGCTGTTAAATATGTGTTATATGCTTTTGGAGCTCTTTTGGGAGTGGGTGTCCTCTGTCTGTGTGTGTGGATGTGTTTTCGTTTATGTTTTTCTTATGTATGCAGGTCTGCTTGCAGTAACTTGAACCCTTCCGAGGAGGAAAACCGACTGAGAAAACTGACGACACGCTTGAAAGAGAAACTTAAGAAGGATAACATCCATGCCCTGTTGTGAGTGGAAGGTGGGAGAGCCTTCGCGTGGGGACTGGGAATTTTTAGTATCCAGCATGTCCACAATGAGGTGAAGAGACAAGTGTGACCCGTCAGGGAAGCATGCGTTACCACTCCACCTTCCGTAGTGACCTCACTTGGTAGACCAGACGTGGCGGTATTGGACCCCACATTGGTCTAAAACGGGGGACTGAAGGGTGAGGGTCAAAATCCCTTGTCTCTTCAGATATATCAATACATATATATATATATATATATATCCTTTTATATCAATATCTATCTGTATTCTGTTGCTTAACTTCTTTAATAAAGTGATGAATTAACTATATGCATGATCACATAATCAATTCTATTTTCTTATGCATAACTGAAATATACTTTGAATCATATGTGTGTTGAATGCTAACTAGTCTCTTTTAGGAACATTCCAGAGTCTTTCTCTCTGTCCTGCACGTAGGCTGAAGGTCTTTTGGGGATAAGCTTATCTGTGATGCTTTCCAGCCTCTCAGGGAGGGGCAGGGTGAATGCGTTAAACATAGGTTCCAGATGTATTCTGTGTTTGATTGTTACCTTTCCATGACTAATTATATGGTTTAAAGTCCTATGTAATAATACCTGAATAGTAGAAGTGTGATTTTCTCTTATTATTTCTTTAGGGAAGAAATGTATGTTATTTCTACCCTCTCCTCTGCCCGAGGAGTGAATATTTTATCTCTCTGTTTTGGTTTAAATGGCCTGATAACGTTGTGCTCTGGCTCTCTTGTGCCCAGAGAAGAACTGTCGTTCGTCAGTGTTTTGTGTGTGCGTCTGACCTTCTACCCAGGTTTTGAACCCAGGGATGCACACCAGGCCGACTCGAAGACGCCCCGCGACCATCTGCGAGGTCACTTCAGATGTAAATCTCGGGCTCGGACGACAAGTGCGCTGATTAATGTTGATAGGCCGCATAGCTGTCTATATGTTGTGACTTTATGGTCTTTTAGCCAATCAGGAGTAAAATAATGGAATGTACGTCCTTGCAAATGGTATAATTGATGTAAGATTTTGTGTAAGGTACGAGTTGGCTTTCGATCTCCTCGTGAGACTTTGCCGCTGGCTCTACCAATTTCACTGCAGACTATACTTCAGTAAATTTTTGATTCTTTAATTGAACTTCTCGACTCCTGGTCTTCTTTCTCCATATCTGGTCCGGGTCATAACTGTTATACCCCTAACAGAGCTCGCACTTATTGCTCATTAAAGATATTTTAATAAATATAAAGTTTCAACCCACACAATAGTCTTCTTCTGAATGCGTGCAAGCTTACCTTTTTTTATTTTTATTTATTTGTGCCCATGTATATACACAACATCACCTACAGTTGGCTAACAATCTATATTATTCTGCGGAAGAATTTTATATTTTGGTGTAGTGTGTGAAAGTGTGTAAATCTAGTTTTAAAACTGTTCAAGTCTTCTACTCTGATTGGACAAGCAGCATTGCAAAAGTGCAGATATTTAGTATATGATGTGAATTTAGAAAAGGGGAGTGATACAAACTGTTAAGTATTTCCATGCTAAGCTGTGGAACCATTTTATTTAGTCGAGCAAAAAGAATAAAGTGATTACCACCCCTGGAGTCGCAAGTTAGAATCCAGGGCATGCTGAGTGTCTCCAGCCAGATCTCCTAAGCAACCAAATTGGCCCAGTTGCTAGGGAGGGTAGTCACATGGGGTAACCTCCTTGTGGTCGCTATAATGTGGTTCTCGCTCTCAGTGAGTTGTGCGTTGGATGCCGCAGAGAATAGCGTGAAGCCTCCAAAAGGAATCGAGCTCAACAAGCCATGTGATAAGATGCTCAGATTGACGTCTCAGACGCAGAGGCAACTGAGATTCGTCTTCCGCCACCCGGATTGAGGCGAGTCACTGCACCACCAGGCGGACCTAGAGCACTGGTCATATTGTGTCTGAAATTTATTTCCTGTACTCCATTTGAAACTCTTGTTTATAGAACCGTGTATAAAAGCAATATCACACTCATAAATGTGCTATTGTACTGAATATCAGCTCGAATGAGAGTACCTGCAGTATTCCGAGTGTCTTCCTTTAAACAAGCCTGGTTTAAACGAGATGGCCTTCGTTGGACAAACTGAAACGGAACGTATCATGGTTGCTATGACAGCACGCCACTCTTTAACAAGTGCGAGCGCTTTGAGTGAGAAGGGAACAAAGTCCCTTTAGAAGGGAATGTATGAGGTACATTTTAGGAGAGATATAATGATGATAAGAGAAAAGACAATTGATTTTAAAGTTGTACTTTTTGTCTAATACTTTATTTTAATAATAATAATAAATAAATATATATTTTATATCTGCACTCATCTACATGAGAATTAACATTTCTTGCCTTTACATATTGGCATAATTTCAATGAAGCAAAGAATTGTGGGTTACGAGTGCCCACGAATTATAAACCTCCTGCGTCCTCCGAATTCCCGTGAAAGGAGGTTGCATTCGAAGTGTCCTAATTTCTTTTCTGAAACGAGACCGCCTCGATGACGTATGCGGCTGACAAATGGAGACATATCCAGCTGCAGACCCGCAGCACCATAGACATAATAAATACATAGACGCCCTATTGGCCGCTTTGGAACGTTGCTGCGATACGTCAACGCGTCCGCCATTTTGCGGAGGGCAAGACTGCGCTGTAATCAAATGCAAGTAAACGGGTGAGTTGCGGTTTTTCTGGATAAAAACAAAAATAACGTTTACATTTATCAACCGATTTCAGTGGTTCGTACATGGTGTAACGAGTACTTGTCATAAAAGTCGGTTTTAAGAAAATATTTAGATTTTCAGGAAATTTACTTTATAATATAAAATATAAGATAAAACTATACTATAAATCATGTCAACTCATGTCTCAACTTTCACAGCTCGCAAGCAAGCTATTTTAGTCTGACTAACTCCGGTGGCCAACTAACATTACTATTACTAATTATATAACGACCAAATACAACCAAAAACAAATGTTCAGTCTTACTTGTGAAAAGTAATTCCCCGAGACCTGTTTTCAATAGTGCGGTGATTTGTACAGCCCCAAGCAGCACATGAGGCAGGCATTTTTCCTCAACTCCCGTTATGAGAGAAATGGGAATGTTGCCCTCCGCAATATGGCGGCCCGTTGACGTACGCTCCAGCGGCCAATAGGGCGTCCATGTATTTATGTCTATGCGCAGCACCACCAGTTTCAGAACCCCACTTTCAGAACCCCAGCGCCAGAACCTGAAGTGAGGGGCGGAGTTATTGACAATGAGACAAGCATGGCGGAGAGCATGGTGAGTTGTGTAACGTTTTTGACATCATGTTGTGAAAAATTATCGCATATATTAAGTTCAGCGTTTATCTGCTAAATATTTAATTTGTGCATAACTTTATCATCTTAATGAAGCTTGAATATGTTGTCATACTTTACTGTATTAAAAAAAAAATTCTACGGATGGTTCGATACATTTTTGCGTGTTGTAAATGAGCCTTGCGGTGACGTTTTGAAGACATCTTGTGAAGGTGTTAAAGTGTTTGTTCCACGTTCCTCTGTTATATGCATTGTTTGTGAGTTAATGTTACCTTATAGTTGAGGTTTTTTTTTGAGGTTAGAGACATTTCGAATGAATGAAGACCACAAGGAAAAGGCCCGCAACAATCTCCTGGAACAGTCAGAAGCTTCCAGAGAGCCCTTTCGATTTCATTTTGTGTTCAGGGATGACATGGAGTTATTTTAGCAAGAATGTAAGGACAAAATGGGCCTGAGAGTGAATTCCTCATTTGATACATTAAGTTTAATTTATACAGGATTGTCATGATAAAATGGGCCTAGGGCCCATGTTTTATTTTACATAAAGAAAAATGCATGCTGCACATGTTCTTGTGAAATAAAGTATATTTTATATAAAATGCCCATAAGTTTCAAGCATTTTTTTCACCATCATGATCAGGAAGTATCTCTCATAATACAATGAAACGGAAAACTATATACAATTATATTACACAAGATCAATGTTTTAAAATGCTTATTGTACTGTACCTTAAAGAATCATTATAACATACGTATAAAGTATGATGTTTCGTTTGTAATAAAAGCAAAGTACTCTCCAAAACGTTAGGTGGCACTACTCGGTTTCGAACGTAAGCTCCGCCCCTCACTTGAGGTTCTGGCGCTGGGGTTCTGAAACTGGTGGTGTAGCCTACTCTCCAAAACGTTAGGTGGCGCTACTCGGTTTAGAACGTAAGCTCCGCCCCTCACTTCAGGTTCTGGCACTGGGGTTCTGAAACTGGGGTTCTGAAACTGGTGGTGCTGCGGGTCTGCAGCTGGATACTATTGGACAAATGCGACCTCCGGAGGACGCGGTCTTCCAAGCGAGAGACTTTGCCATTGGTGTATTTTCTCATACTGCACTCACTGGTTGCCATTTGTATGAAAGAAAACGGTCATGATAGTATGCTTCAAACTAAGATGGAGTTATTTTAAATATAGCTTGTGTGCTTTAACTTAATTTTATTAAAATACAATGGATAAACAATCTGTCAAGTTTACAATTTAATTCTCAATGACAAGCAATAACAAGCCAAAAAATATATGAATCCCTAATAAGTTTAATAATAAAATGGTAATACCCACTCTTCTTTGATTTTTGTAATAAAGTACAAATTAAAAGAGACAACAGGACACAATCATAAAGTGCTCCCCATACCCTCCCCATTTTATGGCGCCTGATAAAAAAACAAGACCAACTTCATGTTCACAACCACACATGGCCATTAGCAGTACTGGTACTTAGGGAAAATATACAACATGCTACACGTCTAGCCATTTTATGAACCACTGATTGTGAAATTGCCTATAAGAAACCCATAAAAATGTTTATGATACTACATATGATCAAGGGGGGTTTGTGAAGTTATTTGTGAAAATAACCATTTAAAGGAATAGTTCTCCCCAAAAATGTTATTCTGTCTTCCATGAAACACAAAAGTAGTAATCAATTCCTGCAGAATATACAGGCTGCTCTTGTCCTTCCAATATAAATGGATGGGGTCCAAGCACAGCCTCATTCATTGGACCAGAGCAGCTTGGACATTGACAAAAATAAATAATTTTTCTGTTCCACAGAAATAAATTCATACAGGTTTGGAACAACATGATGGTGAGTAAATGAAGATAGAATGTTTCTTTTGGGTGAACTACTCATTTAAAATATACAATAAGACTAGACACAACTGATAAAGTCTGAATGATGTACAGAAAGTGCTATTTGCTGTTCTCTCTCTCTCGCTCCAAGAGTTCCTTGGCAACATTTAAGACCAGCAAATCAGAAGAGAGATTAGCATCATTAGGGTCAGCCAGGTCATTTTGGGTGAACTATCCCTTTTACATACAGAATACAATAGACAAAGCAAATAAACAACTAGCACATTAGGTTGGTGAAAAATAAAACATTTCAGAGTGGCCACCAGGATGCTAAATTCATCCACTGAGAATCCATTCATAGCTTGAATATGTTTGAGTCTGTCAACTCGTGTTTCTAGAGCGTCTTTAGCTGAAGTGAGCATGTTGGCTTCACTTGAAGGCAGATGTGAGTGCAAGAGTGCAGACGTTGATGTCTTCGGTGTGTGAGGCTCTGTGCAGTGATGGTTCAGACGCGCTGCGATTTATCTTAGGGAGGGAGTGCTGGAGAAGCTCTATTGAGGAAAGAATCTATAATAGACAGCAATGAAAATAACAATGTCATTAATGACCCACTGAGAAATATTGTACTGTGTGTGCAAATGCTAACACAGAAGAACACGAGGGGGAATCCCTTAAAACAAGAACATGTTTGGGTAATATTTATATTAATTCAATTAAGCCTATATTTAGGACGATATATCAAAAATATTCATAATGTTGATTAACAAACCTTTATTTAGAGTGAATGGTGCCAATCTGTGAATGTTAAAATACTCAGTTTCAAAAGTATAGCCACAAGACGCAAGCAATATGTTAGTTAACATGAGTTTTGTGCACTGACGTGCGGTCTGGGTAGGCAAACTAGGCACTGCCTACCCTGCCAAAATTCAAAAATAAAATGTTTATTAAATAATACACTTGTATTTGTATTTTTACTTTTTATTCTTGTGATTTATATATCCAATATGTGTGTTATTCCAATTGTTTAGACGTTATGATGACAAATGTAGCAGTTACGTATAATCAACTAAAAACAAATGGTAGAATAAGCAGTGCTTTTACGGTCCATTCATTGCAGACGACACGCGGAAAACCCATGTTGCGCATGCGCACTTCGATCCTGTATTCTTTAACATGTACGGCAAAAAGCACATATCTGCTGTGCCTTTTGACGTAAATATGTTATGCCCGTAATCATCTCCGTTACGTATCAGACATGGACCAATTAAAATCGAGATATTCCTGGACATTTGCGTAGCTAACGTCATTACACCACAGCTAGCGTACATGCCTAATCCCCGCCAAATTCAAAATCAAAATCACAGCACCGGCCGTAACCACGGAATTAAGAATTTTTTCCAACTTCCAAGCTCGATTTTAATTCCAAATATGAGTTAATTGCAAGAGGGAGGTCTACGCCAGCCTTAGATGGACTAGTACAGCAAAAGGGCTCAAAAATTATCCGATCATTTCAAACTGATTGGTATGTAAGAAAAGATTGGCTATGTGGCTGTGCTAACAATCAGCGGCTGTATTGCTATCCCTGCCTGCTTTTTTCAACCAGTCAGACTGTTTTGACTTCAGCGGGATATTGTGATTTAACAACCTGCCCGCAGCTTTAACCAAGCATGAAAAGTCGTCAGCTCACATCCAGTGTCAAATTACACTGAAAATCTTTGGAAAATCTCGGATCGACCTTGCACTTGACGAGCAAAGGAAGCTGTATATAACCTACCACAATGAAAAGGTAAAGGATTGTTGTATTGTATCTTCTGTTATAAAGATGAAGATTGCACATAAAAAAATAAGCACATAATGTTGTATAAAATAAACAACTTATGTTCTGTTATATGTTCTGTGTTTTGACTATTTTGTATAATAATATCTAATGAAGATATATTAACAAAATCGTATATATTATATATAAAACATATATAAAATACATATACATTTCTTGATATGCCGCGCTTGTGCGTAACGTTCACTGTTTATGCGCTGTGTGTGTGTGTGTGTGTGTGTGTGTGTGTCTGTGATAGAGAGAGAGAGAGAGAGAGAATACACGATATACATCCTGATTTTTACATTTCTTGATATGCCGCGCTTGTGCGTAACGTTCACTGTTATTACGTATTATTAGCTTAAACAATAAATCAGGTAATCTGGCTTTCATAACTCAGTGCCTAGCCTCTTTAAGACATCACCGCACGTCACTGGTTTTGTGTGATAAAATCGCTTACTAACCGTGTTAAGTTGTAAACAACTTCATTGCCATGAAGACATTACACTGTAAACCCTAAAATGATCGTAAAAACTGAAATAATACACAAGTTTTAACAGAAGAATTAATGCAAGTGCTTTAATAAGTTTCACATTTCTGCCTTTAAAGGAATATTCCGATCATGACACTGGTTAAGTCTTTATTTTTCTACTTTCAATGTCAATGACCGCCCCATCACCCAAGATACAAAGTCTGGGGCAAAATGACACCTGAATGCACAATCACCCATCAGACTCTGCACCTTTAACCAAAAATGCTGTATTTCAACACCCCCCCCCCCCCAAACGCACCCTCCTCTGTTTGGCATCGCCAGCAGGTGGGTGTGTCTTTAAGATCAAGCCTATACAATTTAGAGGGGGCCCAATAGAACCAATGCAAAATCTTGAATTGTATAAGGCGCACACTAGATGCAGTTATTTTTTATTTTATTTTTTTTTTTTTTATCCTAGCCCATTCTCCTCCAAATCCAAATTTAAATCTTTTTCCCATAATCTTGAGAGCGGTCGAGAAATAACAGGGTGTGATTGAACTGCTCTGGTTAGATTAATGGAAAGGCTTTGCAATGGCAAAATAGGTGCAAGAACTTCTTGTTCAATGCAGAACCCGGGAGGGGCTCTTTCAGGTGTAAACGACCAATGAGCCAAATGTCTGAGTCCGAACATATAATAATAAAACTAAATCTTGGGTAAGATTTCAAATAAAAGATATACTCTCAAATTGCTTGAAATAAGAGAGGGGGACATCTACCGGGATAGACTGTAGCAGGTAGTAAAATTTTGGGATACAGTTAATTTTAATAACTTTAACCTTCCCAATCATCGATAAATTTAATGAAGCCCACCCATTTACATCACTTGAAAAGCTATTAAAAAGGGTATTAAAATTTGTTTGAAACACTGGAAGGCACCTGGCTGAAAGACTGTTACTGGACAGTACGCTGTCAGAGCCAAAGCTTTGGATTTAGACCACTTGACTGTATCCTGAGAATTTGGAAAAGGAATTAATAATTCTGTGGAGGCAAGGCATAGATTTAGTAGGGTCAGAGACAAATAATAAAATATCATCTGCATTAAGCAGAAGCTTATGTGCCATGCCTCCCACCACCACCCATGAATAATCATCCTCCTCATCACGGCTGCTAATGGTTCAAGGGCAAGACAGAACAATAATGGGGAAAGACTGCATATCACTGACGGTTGTCACTATCCAGAGTATAATAATCTGAAATGAATCCATTTGTTTGTACCGCTGCTATAGGGTGTCTATAAAGTAACTTGATACAACCAATAAACGTATTCCCAAACCCATACCTTTCAAAAATGTTTAAAAGATAATCTCATTCTACCATATCAAACACCTTTCTGGCATCAAGTGAGATGGCGCGACCAGAGACTGATCATTCGCTACTGACCACATGATATTGATGAAATGCCCAATGTTATCAGAAGAGCTGCAGCACCAAATAAACCTCACCTGATCTATATGTATAAGAGATGTCTTAACTTAATCGGTTAGCCAAAATTTGTACAGCTAGCTGATTCAGGGAAATTGGATGGTAACTTTTACACTCACTTGGCTCTTTGTCTTTAAGAATCAGAATGATCCGGTCTTGAGTCATGGTTGGCGGAAGCTTCCCATTCCCAAATAAATTTCTAACAAAAGTGGAGCCATTTCTGTAGCATAAGATCTAAAAAATTCAGCGGCCTGTAGGCAAAAACTTGGAGGAGCTTGGCGAGGTAATTAAGGTCATCTCAGAATCAAGAGTTTTTTGCTCAGTCATCAATTTAGGGAGTTCTAATGGTTCCACAAAATGTATAATATCTTCATCAGTAGACGAAGACATGGAACTATAAAGATCAAGATAGAATTCATTAAAGGCATTATCAATATAAATGGCCGAGGTAAACATTTCACCACCAGCAGATTTCACAGAAGGAATGGTAGAAAAAGAAACTCTCTGCTTTATATATAGCCAAAAGCTTCCCTGCTTTGTCCCCTGACTCAAAAGTATGACTGTCTTGCCCTGAATAAATAAAACAGTTTCTGCGATAAAATAGTATTATATCTGTATTTCAAATGGGTCAATTCTCTGAGGCCATTAGACGACATTCGGCGCTTCAGCTCTGCCTTGGCACAAGTTCCCGTGTTTTGGATTTTTTGATGAATGAGGCCTACTGTATGATCCTGCCCCTAATACCGGCCTTAAGTGCCTCCCAAGCCATGCCCACAGATGATACTTAGGACCAATTGATCTTTGCAAAAGGGAAACAATCGACAACAGATGAAATGAGGGACTTGGATATAAAAAAAAATCTATTCTAGAATAAATCTTATGGACTGATGAAAAGAATGTATAGTCTAACAGATCGGTTCAAAAGTCGGCAAACATCTGCAAGACCAAGATTTTTGCACATGCTGTGAAGTGTCAGTGTTGCTCTAGGGGGCTTAGACGCCTTTGCTTTGCTTCCTATGATCAAGGACTGAGTCCATCAATAGATTAAAGTCTTCTCCCAATATTATATCATGAGGGGTGATCCAACATCCTTTCAATATCAATTAAAAAAATCCCTGATCATCAACGTTAGGTGCATAAATATTAGCCAAAACCAACCTTTTCCCCTGAATTTTTGCTAAAATAATAATAACTCTTCCTGATTTAGCTTTAATCTGTTTGAGAAATTTGAATTGTAGATATTTATTTATCAATATAATGACCATCCTTCTCATTAGGATGGTCATTGAGCATTAAAAAAACATGCCCACCCCGTATCTTACCAAATTTTTCAGCTTTCAAATGTGTTTTTGAAGAAACCATCACATTTCCTATGCTTAAGAAATAACCTTCCTTCTTTTTAGATTGCTCAAGTCAAGTGTTTCTATACAGATTTTGTGAGGCAAAATTACATAACAGAAAATATTTTGTAAAACAGAACCAAGCCAACACACAGAATAAACACAAAGAACGTGTAGATTAATTCACAGAACTGTCTTGAAGGCGTGTTCCTCCACAAAAAAAAACATTCCAGCTGATATAAAGCAGTTCAGTTTCCTCGGACAGACAAACAAGTGTTACATATGTTCAGTGAGCCAGCTATTATGAGTCCAGCAGATGACATAATAATTCCAATACTCCACAAAAAGCACAAGAGACATAAGCACAAGGGATGAACAGATTCATCCACAACTGTCCCGAAGCAGTGTTATTCCACAAATCAAACTCCAGCCACAAGGCGGAACCAGCACAAAAAGAAACAAAACAGGCGTCTCGGTTCCTCGGATGGTCAAGAGTCAAATTCATTCAGAGGCCGCATAAAAAAATAAAATACATCATGTCGGGAACAAGAAAATATTGTGATTTCCACCTTATGGCCTGTTGAGCAGACTCAGGAAGAGTTCGTCCAGGAATTTCATGATATCTCTGCCCTCTTCATGCTCAGGAATTCCAACAAGCCGTATATTGGTCCTTCGATTCCTATTTTCGAGATCTTCCAATTTTTCCAAAATGTATTCAAGTCTGTTTTGGATGCAGGCAGATTAGCAGATAATTCCCTTTCCGATGACTCCAGATAATCGATCCGTTTGCAACATCTGCCACTCATGACCAACTCAAGAGAATTTTGTTTCCCATCACCACAATAGATCAACGTATTACAGAGAGATCCTCCAAGTCAGCAACAGCCTTCATCAGCATCACTGAGATGTTGGACATTTGACGCTGAATTTCTTCTCCCACTGCGCTTTCCAAATCGAAGGTTTCAGCTAGAGCACGCAAGTGTCTTTTAATGTCTCCAGAGTCTAAGGATTTTGACTTCTTTGCCATGATTACCTCAAAGAGCAAATATGTATCTGGATGTATCGAATCTCACCGGATTATAACATGAAAATAATACAAAAAACTAGCAAAGTGCGCAGAGCTCGTGGCTCATGTGTCTGTTTCTCGCATGCCATCACATGACTCCCAATTGAGCTTAACTTGTTTTGAACCTGGAATATTCAATTAAACCCTCCAAAAATTGGGTCCATTCACTTCCATTATAAGTACTCAAAGCATACTCTATGCAAGTATGTGAACGCAGATGCTAGCACTTGTTATTTACATTTTTTTTTTTTTTTTACAATAAATAGACTAGCCTATTGTTGTTTCAAAGCACTGTTTAAGTTGATAAATTACTATGTTGAAATTACGTGCATAAAATTTTATGCATTAGGCTATACAGGTTAAATATGTCATAAGCACCCGGTTAGGTATCTGACAGAAACTTTACAAAATGTTATAATCATAATATTATTGTTCTGAAACTAATTTTTTTATGAAAAATATAAAACTGAAATATCTTGCTTGCATAAGTATTCAACCCCCACACATTAATATTTGGTCGAGCCACCTTTTGCTGCAAAACCTGCTTTAAGTCTTTTGGGGTACATATTTACCAGCTTTGACAATGTGATTTTGGCCCTTTCTTCTCCGCAGATTTGCTCCAGGTTGTTCAGGTTTGTTGGGTGACGCTTTTGGACTGCAATTTTCCAATAGTGCCACAGATTCTCAAAAGGAATGAGATCAGGCCTTTGACTGGGACACTGTAGGACATTTATCTTTTTGTTCTTGAGCCACTCCAAAGTTGCACTGGCCTTGTGCTTGGGATCATTATCATGCTGAAAATTTCCTTCCAAGCTTCAATTTTTTAGCAGACTGAAGCAGGTTCACTTGTAGCATTTCCCTATATTCCATTCTTCCTTCAATTCTAACAAAATGCCCAGTCCCTGCTGATGAGAAGCATCCCCACCATATGATGGTGCTACCACCACAAGTCACTGTAGGCATAGGAAGTTTTAGGTTTGCTCCACACATAGCGATTTGAGTTTTGGCCAAAATGTTTGGTCTCATCTGACAAGAAAACCTTATCCCACATCGCAGCTGGGTCACTCACATGCTTTCTGGCAAACTCCAGATGGTTTCTTTTTCTGCTTTCAGATGGTACTTTTTAAGTAACGGCTACTTTCTTGCCACCCTAGCATACAGGCCAGCATTATGCATTGCTCTTGATATGGTTTCTTTCATCGGTGTAACCTGGCAGCTTCCACAGCACAGGGGTTGAATACTTATGCAAACAAGATATTTCAGGGTTTTTTCTCCCCAACATAAAACCCAACAAAAACATTTTTTTTTGAGTTCCAGTATTTTAAAATAAAAGATCAAACAATTAAATTTCATTGCACCATTTGTAATTCAGTAAATGCGTTAACTGGCTTGCACACGCTTTTTCAGTTCAACCCACATATTTTCTATCAGATTGAGGTCAGGGCTTTGTAATGGCCACTCCAATAACACAATAGTCACAACTTTGGACATTTTGGATTGCTTGTGGTCACTGTTCATCTGGAAGACCCATTTGCGACAGAACTTTCTTCATGGCTGATGTCTTGAGATGTTGCTTCAATATATACACGTCATTTTCCTTTCGCACGATGCCATCTATTTTGTGAAGTACACCAGTACCTCCTGCAGCAAAGCACCCCACAACATGATGCTGCCACCCGGTTAGGATGGTGTTCTTCGGCTTAAAAACCTCACCCATTTTCCTCGAAACATAAGGACGGTAATTATGGCCAAAAAGTTACATTTGTTTAATCAGAGGAAATTTCTTCAAAAAGTAAGATCTTTGTCCCCATGTGCACTTGCAAACTGTAGTCTTTTGTTATGGCGGTTTTGGAGCATTGGCTTCTTCCTGCTGAGAAGCTATTGTCGATAAAAATGTCGATATAGGACTCGTTTTACTGTGGGTATATATACACTTGTCTTTCTGCTTCCTCCAGCATCTTCACAAGGCCCTTTGCTGTTGTTCTGGGATTAATTTGCACTTTTCGCTTATATAAATGAAGGACACATCACCTCTAAAGTCTTTTGTATCAAATATGATACATATACAAATTTAATGATTATTTTTATTTTGTTTAAATGGTACTAAAAATAGTTTCAGGTCAAAAAACTAAAATGTTATGCGTTATATGTCAGACTTTACAGGGTTAAACTGGATGTGTTATTATTCAGGTAAATTGCTATAAATATATTGACTTTAACTTACTTGCTCAGCAAAATTCTCTTCAAACCTTTGCTCCCCAATAACAGTGGTTGAGTTAAAAGCAAAAACTCACAGCAGAAATGGACAGTTCACACCAATCTTGCTATTGCACCCCTTGTAGCAACATTGAGAATGCAATGTGTAGTTGCATTAAGTTATGAATTGTTGTCTGACACATTTCAGAATGCAACAATGTGTGAAATCGAGCTTGCGTTGCAAGATGCTTCTGCGTATTTGCGTGGAGTACGCTTCGGCCCTTAATGTAATCTTGATGTTTGCTTTTTTTTTTTGAGAAAAGGATGGACGAATATTCTGTTGAAACCACAATATTCCTTTAATGTCAAAAATAATGTCACATTGCAAAATAAACTTAATGGTCCTAAAAATAGACTCTATATGCATTATACAGTAGAATTTAACATTTCTTTATTTTGATTTTGGGGTGAAATTTTACCCTGACATGTTCTTCATGAGATTCACCCAAGAGCCTTTTATTCAACAGCAACAAATGCAATAACACTTGTAAGTAAATTATATTTACCTGTGGAAACAAGGGCCTGTCATCTTTGGACTTCTGTATGCAGTCAGCGACAAGTCTCTTCATGGCTTTAGGACAGCTCTTGTACAGTTTACTGAGATCTGGAGTAAGATAGCCTCTGCCAACCATGAAGATGATCTACATGCAAACCAAAAGGAAGACGTTTTTATTACATAACTAACCCATTAAAAAAGTTTTTTTATTTTCAGAAGAAAATGTGAATGGTGCTTGCCCACGCAAAACACCAGACCACAGGGTGGTTGCCAGGGCGTTCCAATGTGGTTTCTAAGATATTCCAATTTGTTTTTTTTTTTTTACCTATAGCTCATGAGCAACTACAGAGCAAAAGTGAATTTAGCAGGCTCTTTCCTCTAAACAACAGAGCAGTGTTAAAGGCTACACTACCAGTGACCGTGGTTTCAAAATTGACCTTTAGCCTTTGGGCTCCTAAATATAGCAGCAGGGCCCCAGGGTGACTACCCAGCCAGCTCAGACTCGCTGCCAAACACATTTCTGCTGCATAGAAAACCACAGCTGACCAAAGCTTGAATCATGCTCAAGTACAAGCTAAATACATAGCACAAACTTACATTGAATTCAGTGAAAAGAGCGGCCTCATGTATTTGGAGCTAATGCTGTACATTAACATTACCATTTTAAGCCTAGTCTTTATGCAAATAATATAATCAAAAGAAATCTTCAAATATATTTCTGGTAGATAATAATACCTGCCATTTCACATCTAATATATATTTCTTTAGAAGATTTATTTTGATATATATATATATATATTATATGTATGTATATATATATATAACCAGGTTAGCCCATAAATACATTTATGTTTTCAATGACAGCACAGGCATATTCCAGGACGACAATGCCAAGATTCATTGGGCTCAAATTGTGAAACAGTGGCTCTGGGAGCACAAGGAATACTTTTTACACTTGACTTTGCCACCACAGATTCCTGACATTAAGCCCATTGAAAGTTTTTGGGATGTGCTGGAGAAGACTTTACAGAAAGTTTAAACTCTCCCGTTGTCAATAAAAGATCTCAGATGGAAATAAATGTTGTGGTATTGCATAAGGTTCTTAATGTTGTGCAATGTTACATCATCTTTGCCAAAAATGTATGCAATTCTGGATGGATATAAATGAAGTCAAACCACTCCTTAAAGTCTTCTTCAGCACATCCCAAAGAATTTCAATTCAGGTACATATAGGTACTCAGCTTACTTCACTTTATTGCAGCATAACATTGCTGAGCCTAGACCTGACCAATTGAAGCATCTGCTTGCATATCTGCTTATTTAAATCCAAACAGCAATCTTTTTTTTGGCCAGGCAGTGTATATAATGTCTACAGACAGTACCATGCAAAAGTCTATTTTATTTGTATTTTCTTATTATATATTTTTAGATGGTTCTTTATATACATTTTAGACTATCAAACATTCCATTTGCAAATAGAATGGAATAGAACAGGGAGCCCTGGAACAGATGATACACCTCCACACAGCCCAACCCCCTGGTTCATCCTTTGGAGAAATTTCCAAATGCCCGAATCTACCACGATCATCTGTACAAACAAAATTTTCAGATTGATGTCAGGGCTTTGTGATGCGATTCCAATACCTTGACTTTGTTGTCCTTAAGCCATTTTGCCTCAACTTTGGAGGTATGCTTGAGGTCATTGTCCATTTGGAAGACCCATTTTTGACCAAGCTTCAACTTGCTGGCTGATGTTTTTAGATTTTGCTTTAATATATCCACATAATTTTCCTTCTTCATGAGGCCATCTATTTTGTGAAGAGCACCAGCCCCCCTGCAGCAAAGTACCCCCACAACATGATGCTGCCACCCCCATGCTTCATGGTTGGGATGTTGTTCTCTGGCTTGCAAGCCTTTACCTCCAAACATAACAATGGTCATTATGGCCAAACAGTTAAATTTTTTGTTTCATCACACCAGATGACATTTCTCCAAAAAGTACGATCTTTGTCCCCATATGCACTTGCAAACTATAGTGCTGTGTTTTCTTGCTAATCAGCCTTTCAGGTTATATCAATATAGGACAAATTTTACTATGGATATAAATACTCGTCTACCCGTTTCCTCCAGCATCTTCACAAGGTGCTGTTGTCCTGGGATTGATTTGCACTTTTCGCACCAAACTACATTCATCTCTAGGAGACAGAATGAGTGTCTTTCCTGAGCGGTATGATGGCTGTGTGGTCCCATGGTGTTTATACTTGCATTCTATTGTTTGTATAGATGAACGTGGTACCTTCAGGTGTTTGGAAATTGCTCCCAAAGATGAACCAGACTTGTGGAGGTCCACAATGTTTTTCTGAGGTCTTAGCTGATTTCTTTTGATTTTCCAATGATGTCAAGCAAAGAGGCACTGAGTTTGAAGGTAGGCCTTAAAATATTACCAAAGGTACACCTCCAATCAGAAACTAATTGGCTAATTGTCTAAAGGCTTGACATAATTTTCTGGATTTCCAAGATGCTTAAAAGGCACAGTAAACTTAGTGTTTGTAAACTTCTGACACACTGGAATTGTGATAGTCAATTAAAAGTGAAACAATTTGTCTGTAAACAAATGTTGGAAAAATTACTTGTGTCATGCACAAAGTAAAAGTCCTAAATGACTTGCCAAAATTATAGTTTGCTAATATTAAATCTTTGGAGGGGTTAAAATATTTGTTTTACTAACTTCAATCTAAGTGTGTTGATGTAGTGCCATATCGCACTCTTGCTCGTGTGACACACACATTAAAATATTACTGCAATATACTGTATTTTATTATTAAAATCAGGATAAATTAAAATACAACAAAATTACACTGTAAAAATACTTTAATGCAAAAAAACTGTATTCAAATTATACAGTAATGTGAATATTGTGTAAAAAAAACGTATGTCACAAAACATTTTAAGCAAATGTTTATTTCTTATTTCTCTCTTCATATCTTCGTTGAACTCTTAATTACGGGTTGAAAATTCAGAATTGTATGAAAGCTCCAACGGTGTGAAGTCATTGTAAAAAGTACAAAAATGTCAGCAGCCTCAAGTGTTAAATGAAGTTTCAACAAATTGCTGTTTGATATGCCATTGCAATATAGCCAGCATTTTAATTGTTCTTAAACATTTTGCTAGGACATATAGGAGGTTAATTAATGAATTAATGCAGTGATTAAATATTTTTCTGTCATTAACAACAAAGCCGCATGTGGAACATTTTGTCATTGTAAGCATTGCCATAGAAATGAATAATTCCCAGAATCCCAGGACGAGAACGGTTGAGTAAAATCTCAAAATCTCTCTAAAATGATCATCTTGTATTTACATGTTCTTGACAGGTTTCGTGAGATTCACCCAACAATTAAAATTATATTATTTGCATAATTAAGAGCTAGTTGAATGTTTTAAGGCAGGGGTCCCCAAACTACGGCCCGCGGGCCGAATACGGCCCGCCCCCACATTTGGACCGGCCCTCTGAACAATGCCATGCAGAGAAATATTTGTACAATTTAATTTTAAATATGTTTTAATCATATCATATTTGTATTTGATAATACATATTGGCTTTCAAAATAAAATTTCCCTTAGTTATAATTATTAAAGTAGCCAAATTATTTGTTAGATTCACCCGGATTAACGTTCCATCGTGATCGAGCGGGTGCACGCGATCCAGCAAGAAAATTTAAAGTGACAACAAAATGGCCAAACGGTTGGGAAAGAGAAAAGTTGATTCAGAATGCAGGGTATTTAACCAAAAGTGGACAAGTGATAATTTTTTGTTCAATGCAAAGAAATGGCTGTTTGCCTCATCTGTCAAGAAACAGTCTCCATGTTCAAAGAATACAATCTCATGCCGACACTATGAAACCCCCCACAGAGACAAGTATGCGAGTTTACAAGGCCAAATGAGAGCAGACAAAGTGTCGAAGCTAAAAAGTGGACTATCTGATCAGCAAAATACGTTTGTACGGCAAACCCAGTTGAACCAGTCATCCATTCGAGCTAGCTTTCAGGTAGCTAAACTGATTGCAACCTGCGGTAGGCCATTCGTAAAGAAATGTATGAATGCTGTTGCGGAGGAGGTGTGCCTCGATAAGAAAGACGTCTTAAATGCGGTGAGTCTGTCCGCAAGTACAATCACCAGACGAATTGAAGAAATGGGGTATAATGTATATGCCCAGCTGAAGGAAAAAGTGAAAGAATTAGATTTTTTTTTTAAAGTAATGACGTGCAGGACACGGCACATCTGCTCATTTTTCTTCGCGGAGTTAGCTCAAACTAACTAAGTGTCCGAGGAGCTGGCAGCCCTAAAAAGTCTCAAAGGTACTACGACAGGGGAGGATATTTTTGGTAAAGTGTGCCAAACGATAGAAGAGTTGGATCTAGACTGGTCTAAGCTGGCCAGCATCACGACTGACGGAGCTCCTAGTATGGTTGGCGCGTCAAGGGGACTGATAGGACGCATGAATAGAGAAATGGAGGAAAGAGGTCTCATGCCCCCTTTACAAGTACACTGACTAATTCACCAGCAAGCACTGTGCTGCAAAGTTCTGAAGTGGGAATCGATTATGAAAGTGGTGGTGTCATGTATAAACTTCATCAGAGCAAACGGACTTAAACACAGGCAGTTCCAAGTCTTTCTGTCCGAGCTAGAGAGTCTTCTCACGGATATGTGCTTTAAAGCCCGATGGTTAATCTGGGGCAGAGTTGAGGCGTTTTTACGAGCTGCTACCCGAAATCAATGTTTTTCTTCTGACAAAGGGCAAAACTGTCCCAGAATTGATCGACACAAAATGGAAATGGGACCTCGCCTTTTTAACAGATGTGACAGAAATGTTGAATGGCCTCAACATGCAGCTCCAAGGCAAGGGGAAACTAATATGTGACATGTATTCCCACATAAAAGCATTTGAGGTGAAACTAGCACTGCTTGTGGGACAAGTGCAAAAGCAAGACTTCACCCATCTACCTGTTACCCAAAGCCTCTCAGCTGAGAAACCAGTGGTCCCATTCCCAGCTGAAAAGTCAGTGGAAGCGCTGGAAATGCTGAAGGCGGAGTTTGATGTGCGATTCCGTGAGCTACATGTCCACGCTAAAGAAATCCGCCTTTTTCAGAACCCTTTTGCTGCTGACATTGACGAAGCCCTGCCTTCTTATCAGTTTGAGTTGGCTGAGTTACAGAACTGTGATGTTCTGAACACAAGCCCAACAGTCTCATTGAATTCTATACTGCCCTCCCTAACGAGACCTACCCAAACATCAGAAGGAATGCAATGAAGATGTCCACACTTTTTGGCACATATATCTGTGGGCAAACCTTTTCACACATGAAACTGATGAAAAATCCGATGAGATCAAGACTCACTGATGAACATTTGCATCAGTCTTTGAGACTGGCTGTGACAGGAATGGAACCTGACATTGGACTTCTCACCAGCCAGAAACAAGCCCATAGTTCACACTGATTAGCCTAATACGCATAAGTAAATAATTTGATTTCAATAGCAATGAATATGAAAAAATGTCATTACGATAGTAATAATGCTCTTTTAATAGGCTATACAGGTCCTTCTCAAAAAATTAGCATATTGTGATAAAGGTCATTATTTTCCATAATGTAATGATAAAAATTAAACTTTCATATATTTTAGATTCATTGCACACCAACTGAAATATTTCAGGTCTTTTATTGTTTTAATACTGATGATTTTGGCATACAGCTCATGAAAACCCAAAATTCCTATCTCAAAAAATTAGCATATTTCATCCGACCAATAAAAGAAGTGTTTTTAATACCAAAAAAAAGTCAACCTTCAAATAATTATGTTCAGTTATGCACAATACTTGGTCGGGAATCCTTTTGCAGAAATGACTGCTTCAATGTGGCGTGGCATGGAGGCAATCAGCCTGTGGCACTGCTGAGGTGTTATGGAGGCCCAGGATGCTTCGATAGCGGCCTTAAGCTCATCCAGAGTGTTGGGTCTTGCGTCTCTCAACTTCCTCTTCACAATATCCCACAGATTCTCTATGGGGTTCAGGTCAGGAGAGTTGGCAGGCCAATTGAGCACAGTAATACCTTGGTCAGTAAACTTTTTACCAGTGGTTTTGGCACTGTGATCAGGTGCCAGGTCGTGCTGAAAAATTAAATCTTCATCTCCATAAAGCTTTTCAGCAGATGGAAGCATGAAGTACTCCAAAATCTCCTGATAGCTAGCTGCATTGACCCTGCCCTTGATAAAACACAGTGGACCAACACCAGCAGCTGACATGGCACCCCAGACCATCACTGACTGTGGGTACTTGACACTGGACTTCAGGCATTTTGGCATTTCCTTCTCCCCAATCTTCCTCCAGACTCTGGCACCTTGATTTCCGAATGACATGCAAAATTTGCTTTCATCTGAAAAAAGTACTTTGGACCACTGAGCAACAGTCCAGTGCTGCTTCTCTGTAGCCCAGGTCAGGCGCTTCTGCCGCTGTTTCTGGTTCAAAAGTGGCTTGACCTGGGGAATGCGGGGATGTTTCTACTCCAGACTCAGTCCACTGCTTCCGCAGGTCCCCCAAGGTCTGGAATCGGTCCTTCTCCACAATCTTCCTCAGGGTCCGGTCACCTCTTCTCGTTGTGCAGCATTTTTTGCCACACTTTTTCCTTCCCACAGACTTCCCACTGAGGTGCCTTGATACAGCACTCTGGCAACAGCCTATTTGTTCAGAAATTTCTTTCTGTGTCTTACCATCTTGCTTGAGGGTGTCAATGATGGCCTTCTGGACAGCAGTCAGGTCTTACCCATGATTGTGGTTTTGAGTAATGAGGCTGGGAGTTTTTAAAAGCCTCAGGAATCTTTTGCAGGTGTTTAGAGTTAATTAGTTGATTCAGATGATTAGGTTAATAGCTCGTTTAGAGACCCTTTTCATGATATGCTAATTTTTTGAGATAGGAATTTTGGGTTTTCATGAGCTGTATGCCAAAATCATCAGTATTAAAACAATAAAAGACCTGAAATATTTCAGTTGGTGTGCAATGAATCTAAAATATATGAAAGTTTAATTTTTATCATTACATTATGGAAAATAATGACCTTTATCACAATATGCTAATTTTTTGAGAAGAACCTGTATATCACTTGATATGTATAGTGCATAAATAATAAATTAATCTAGCATTAGGAGGCATAATACTGTAAATCCATTTAAAATCATAATAAAATCTCCACAATAAATCACTCCGGCCCATGCCATTTTCTATTAGACTACGGCCCTCCATTATAGAAAGGAAAAATGATGTGGCCCTCATAGAAAAAAGTTTGGGGACCCCTGTTTTAAGGTCCATGATCATGCGATTTCTATAAAATTATACTTTAGTCTTACCTGATCTCGGTTTCCATTCATAGAATAAGGCAATTCTCCTGTCATCAGCTCATACAGAACGATACCGTACGAGTATACATCTGACTGAAAACTGTACGGATTATTGTCCTGCATCCGGATGACTTCAGGAGCCTAAAGCAAAGACATGTTTACTCACCCGCTACTTGTTTTACACAGCATTACACAAAACATTGTTTCTTATGTATAATATTAAGGCATATTGTAGTCTTAATTAGTTCTATATTAAACAATGTCTTGCATAGACATAATAGGTCTCAAATCAGATTCCATATAGATTTAACGCACCATCCACAGAACTGATCCGGAGGGCTGCTCTACTCTATGTGAGCCGCTCCACCTTGCTTTCACTGTGGCCAGACCAAAATCTCCAATCTTCACTGTCAAACCTTCATGCAGGAAGATATCTGAGCATTGCATTAAGGGAAAATATGACTGCTAATGCACAAGCATAAATTAGTCATGTATAGTGGTGAGCACAAAAACAAACACACTTCTCAAAGAAAAATATCACAGTATGCCACAATTGATCGGAGTCAAGTATTCCAAAGAGCTGTTCAGTCAGTAGTCCTAAAACCTGAAAGAAAATTGGCATTTTCGGGTAATGCGTTTCTCCAGAAACAATACGAATAATTAAAAAAAATGGGTTTTAAAAATACCTAAATAGGTTTAATTAGGTCAAAATAATGTTTAATAATAGTAAAATACAGTCAGTGGTTAACATTACCCAGAGACTTGTTATACAACATAAATATATCTTAGATTTAATAACTGGTCGATCCTACTTTGGCAGCAATAACCTAAATCAAGCATTTCCAATAGCTGTGGATTAGACCTGCACAACATTCAGAAGGAATTTTGGACCATACTTCCTTAACAAACTGCTTCAGCTCAGCCATATTATTAGAATGTCTGGTGTGAACAGCTCTCTAGAGTTCATTCCACAGCATCTCGGTGTTCTGACCGGGCAACTCCACAATGTGGATTTTCTTTTTTTTGAAGACATTCCGTAGTGGATTTACTTCAGTGTTTAGGTTCATTGTCCTGCTGCATCAACCAACACCTACGGAGCTTCACTTGGCACACAGCCACCTGACATTATCCTGTAGGATATCTTGATAAACTTGGGAATTTTTCCCTCGATGATGCAAACGGTCCAGCAGTCCAGGCCCCGAAGCAGCAAAGCTGCCCCAAATCATGATGGTCCCGCTACCATACTTCAACATTGTGATGATATTTTCATGTTGGTATGCGGTGCCCTTTTCAACATCATACGTAGTGCTGCGTGTTCTTCCAAAACAATTCAACCTTAGTTTTATCAGTCCACACATTGTTGAGTGTCAAGGTGGCCTTTGGCAAACACAGCAATGTTTTTGTTGGAAAGCAGCATCTTCCTTCGTGGTGTCCTACCATGCCTGTTTAATGTTTTGGAACTGGTTAACATCTCCATTCATAATCCTACTATATGCAATGTTCCCTTAGAATCTTTAGCTGTCAATCTAGTGTTCTTTTTTACTAAATTGAGCATTCTGCTGTGCGCCCTTTGAGTCATCTTGGCTGAATGGCCACTTCTAGGGAGAGTAGCAACAGTACTAAATCATCTCCAATTATAGACCATTTGTCTAACTGTGGACAGATGAATATCTAAGCTCTTCGAGATAACTTTGTAACCCTTTCCATCCTCATGCAAAGCAAAAATGATTGATCATAAGTCTTCTGAAATCTCTTTTTTGTGATGCATGGCCCACGTCAGCAGATGCTTCTTGTAAATAGCCAACTCAAAAGGTCTGAGTGCTTTTCATATGTCAGAGTAGCACTATCACACACCTCCAATCTTGTTTCATTAATTAAATGCCAGGTTTCCCAACTCCTGACTCTAATCAGCTTTTTTTTTTTTTTTTTTAAATCATTAGCCTAGGGGGTTCACATACTTTTTCCAAATTGCACAGTGAATGTTTGAATGAAATATTCAAAACGTACAACACCAATAAAATAATATAAAAACAAAAAAGAATACAATAATTTGTTATTAGTTTAAATAGATTGTGTTCATTGTTACTTCGATGTAGATCAAACCAGATTTTAAGACAAATTTATACATAAATGCAGGTAATTCCAAAGGGTTCACATACTTTCTCTTGCCACTGTATGCAGTATATGTATATATATTTATTTTTTTTTTATATATATTGTACATTTGATTGCACAGAGTCTGATCTGTAGCAAAATACATAAAGTACACAATTCCAAATTTCACATTTGTGTTAGCTCTCTGAATTGGCCTAATAACTGACTTAATGACTGAATAGCTCTTTAAGAATCTATATTACAGGAATAACAGTAAATAAAATGGGCAAATTCTTGGTAAAAGATACTGTTAGACTTCATATCCCGATGGATGATATTCTTTGCATGTAAATAACTAAAAGAGAGAAGACATATGGGGTCATAAGATGTCATTTTCTATCAGTATTATCAGAGGTCATATTTAGTTTTATGACCATGCTGGTAGTAAAAAAACGGTATCATACGTTAACTAACAAAACCTTTTAAATAAAAACACCCCTATTTTGTGCTATTTTTTTCCCTGTTCCACCTCTATTAAAAGGTGATGGTATTTTGCGATCAGAATACAAACGTGTGACTGAAAATATACTATGCTGTCATATACTATGACAATATGCTGTGCTATACATATTAAACAAACTACAGCGGATCTAAAAGCACTAACATTAGAGGTTCTAGTTTGCCCTGGGCTAATACAACCTCAATTCCAAAAAAGTTGGTACAGTATGAAAAATGCTAATAAAACAAAAATAAGTGATTTGCAAATTCTATTTACTCTGCTATATTAAAAGCACTACAACTAAACATTAAATGTTGTTTTACCTTGTGAATTTCATTTTTTTTTTATTTTTTATTTACGCTCATTTCAAATCAGATGTTTGCAACACACTCCAAAAAAGTTGAGACAGGGGCAATTGAAGACTAATAACAATTTGACAAGTTAAAATAACAAGGCAATGTGAAACAGGAAAGGCAATCATGTCATAGTATATAAGCAGCATCCAAAACAGCCTAGTCCTTCAAAAGCAAGGATCATTCGAGACTTGACAATTTGCCAACAGATGCTTCAGCAAATAATCCAACACTTTGAGAACAATGTCCTCCAAAGACATATTGGAAGGATTTTGGCCATATCACCCTCTACAGTGCACAATATAGTTAAAAGTTATAGTATAAAATATTCAAGGAACCTGGTCAAATCTCAGTGCGTAAAGGGCAAAAAGAAAACCACTTATGAATGCTTGTGATCACTGATCCCTCAGACATCACTGTCTTAAAAAACATAATTCATCTGTAATGGATATCATGAACATGGTTTGGGATTATTTTAGTAAACCTTTGTTAGTCAACACCATTCGCCGCATATACTGCCACCCAGCACCCTCTATTCCAGGGACGTCCCAGAATTTTTGGCAGAACAATTTACCACATACCACAAACCACATATTGTCCGAATAAGCAGAGAGTGTGGGTGCTAGATTGGCCTGCCTGCAGTCCTGACTAGGGCTGAAACAATTAGTCGACGTTATCGACAATGTCACCAATAAAAAATTGTCGACAGAAATGTCCGTAGTTGAATAGTCATTTGATCACATTTAATGTAACAGGAGATCACTCTAATGATGTCGCGTGAGAGGAGCACTGCAGTTCACGTCTGACTGAGGAACAATTATGCAGCTCAGTCCAGACACACTCCAAACAGCTTTAGGTGATGTAGATTGCAAAGTATGAGCTAATTATAATGCAAAAATACAAAATAAGTAAATACAGAAGCACTCTCGTTGTGGAATAAGTGGAGCTGCCATTCCGCTGAAGCAAAACTTGCATGTCGAGCATCTTCGAACACCTTGGCATTACATCTTTAATGCATTTATATTTAATGCGTTATAGCTTTAATAAAAGTTAAAATAATATGAAAGCAGGCCATGTAACAACACACTCCGAAACTGGCATTTCTCTGTGCAGTCAGTGCCTCTTCAGAGTTGCGCGAACGTACCATTCTAAAGGGATCTTGCTTTTGGAGAATAGATCATGAATATACTCTGACAGCCAAAAGTTTGGACTAATGTACAGATCACTTGTCATTATATAAAACACAGCTGAAATCCATTTGGTTCATTCAATGAAGCTTAACATTGTCTTTGTGTTTGTTTTTGAGTTGCCACAGTATGCAATAGACTGGCATGTCTTAAGGTCAATATTATGTCAAAAATGGCAAAAAGAAACAGCTTTCTCTAGAAACTCATCAGTCAATCATTGTTTTGAGGAATGAAGGCTATACAATGCTTGAAATTGCCAAAAACTGAAGAGTTTATACAAAGGAGTACACTACAGGCCTTAAAGACAAAGGCTCTAACAAGGACAGAAAGAGATGTGGAGTACAGATGTACAATTAAACAAGAGGATAAGTACATCAGAGTTTCTAGTTTAAGAAATAGATGCCTCACATGTCCTCAGCTTACAGCTTCATTGAATGCTACCCGCTCAACACCAGTTTCATGTACAACAGAAAGACTCAGGGGTGTAGGCCTTATGAGAAGAATTGCAAAGAAAAAGCCACTTTTGAAACAGAAAAACAAAAAGAAAAGGTTAGAGTAGGCAAAAAAAAAAAAAAAAAAAAGACACTGGACAACAGAATTGGAAAAAAGTGTTATGGATCTTAACTCCATTGAGGTTTGTGGGATTAGCTAGACTGTAAGGTGCGTGAGCAGTGCCCGACAAGACAGCCACATCTATGGCAAGTGCTACAGGAAGTGTGGGATGAAATGTCACCTGAGTATCTGGACAAACTGACAGATAGAATGCCAAGCATCTGCAAAGATGTCATTGATGCACGAGGAGGATTTTTTGATGAGAAAACTTTGAAGTAGTTTAAGAAGTTCTGAATATTTTTATCAAATTGTAATAGTAATTTTTCACATTATTAATGTCCTGACTAAACATTGTAATCATTTGAATGCCACTTCGGTGAATAAAAGAACCAATTTCTTTCCATAAGAGCAAAATCTGTACATTATTCCAAACTTTTGGTTGCCAATGTAAGTATATGTCATCTTTACAGAACTCGCAGTAGTAAAGCCAAGTGAAAAAATACACAAACACTTATATTTAAGATACATTCTCTGAAAGCAAGTCTAAATATCTTCTATGTTGCTTCTAAAGTAAATGTATCTTGTTTTAAGGATTTTTAGACAATTTTAATTGGAAAACCAGACAAAAACACTTGATAATTAGTTTTTTTGCAGTGAATTTCTTACCAAATTAAACTTAATAAAAAAAAAAAGTTTTTTCCCTTTAATTCAGTGAATGTCATTTAGAGGCATTTTTAAAAGATGATGTTTGTCCTCTTTATTGTTAGTAAGCACGTTTAATACAACCTTATAAGTCGGGGCACAAGCTGAATAATTGATAAGAGATAAGGACTTTCTTCCCATCCACCACTTGCCTTATCAACAAGGCCCGGTACCCACCCTGACACTCTCCACACTCCACCTCTGGCTCTACATGCCACTGTACTTACTCTGCTGTACTGCTCTCTTTTATTTTTATTCTTACTTTTAATATATACTGTGTGGACATATTTATATTGCTTATATTTTAATAATTGTTTCTTATATTTAGAGAATGTGTGACACGAGCCTACAACACCAAAACAAATTCCTTGTATGCGTAAAAAACATACTTGGCAATAAAGCTTTTTCTGATTCTATTGATTGTTCCAATAATCACAGAATAGTTGAATAATCATTCTAATAAATAGATGCATCAATTATCAAAATAATCGTTAATTGCAGCCCTAGGCCTGACCATCTCCAATTGAGAATGTGTGGTGCATTATGAAGCGCACAATACAGCAATGAAGACCCAATACAGTTGGTAGCTGAAGACCTGCATAATGGATGAATGCGGGGAAATTCCACTTTTTAAACTTAAACTAGTGTCTTCAGTGCCTAAATGCTTAAGTGTTATTAGAAGAAATTGTGATATTTATCAGTGGTAAACACAAGATTGTCCCAACTTTTGCAATCATCTGATTTGAAATGACTGTACATAAAAAAATAAAAATAATAATAATAATAATAATAATAATAATAATAATTCACAAGGTAAAACATATAATGTTTAGCTGTGGAGCTTTCACTATTGCAAAGGGTGAATATAATTTACAAATCACTCCTTTAGGTTTTTATTAGCATTTATCATACTGTCCCAACTTTTTCAGAAATTGGGTTTGTAGTGACACAATATTTGGCTGATGCTGTAGTTTATGCATTTAAAAAAAAAAATTATAATTTGCATTCAGCATGGGATGTTATTAATTTAGCATATTCATGGGTATATTTTGTTAATACTGGTGATACTATTGGTACTGTGTTGGGTAACCACATGTACAATGTGAAAACCAATTGAGAACCACTGGTTCAGACGGAGTACCCTTTATGTAACTCACACTATATGTGAAAAGTATAGTCACTTTACTTATGAAAGACTTACTCCATGCCCTGTGCTGTCTGTCTGGCGATGTCAATCAACTGAAACATCTGGAAGTTTGTCTCTTGTACGTGCAGATGTTTGTAGAGACTATTTCCTTCACACCACTGCGTCACAATGGCCAAGTTTGCCTTGGTCATGTATCCCATAAACAAAACAATATTGACATGCCTGGTCTTCCTGCGATGAAGAAGAAACTTATTCAATAGCATCACTAATGGAGATTGAGATTTCTTGCACATGTTAAGAGTGTTGTGACATGTGGGTTGGAGAAATCTCATGTAAAACCTAATTTTACAAATTTTCCTGTCATTTTACCTGAGAACAGCCACTTCATTGCGAAAGGCCTGAAACTGCTCTGGTGTCGGATCTGTGACTTTTAAAATCTTCACAGCAACATCACCTGAAGGGAGCACACTCATTAAAACAGGGGGGGGGCCTTAGAAAGCAGCTACTTTCTAAGGCAGTACCCAAACGGAAATGCATAAACATTTGTCAATTCTGCTTATTATAAGCGACTTTGGGCTTGTTTTTTCAGAAAGTCGCTTTCAAATATGGGCAGTCGTGGATTGTTTTTTGGGGGGGCTTATTTTCAGTATTGAGTCTGTGGTTTTTGGGCTTGCTGGAGCTTATTACCACTTAGCACAATATGACCCACCACTAAAAGCAGCTGTCAAATATCCCCATTCACAGTTTAAGCTGCACTCTACACAAAGTCTTTCTAACAAGTCAGTCTATTGTCTGCCATATTTGGAATGCTCTCGGGAGGCTATTTCCAGTCATACCAATGCAGCTACTATCCACCTGAATGAGAAAAGACCGAAATCTCCTAAATGGATGGTCAAGATTACGATCCAAGTACATATTTCAAAATCAGCAATAATATCTGACAACTGGTATAATAAATTGTGCTTCTTTACCAGAGTTGTGGGAGCACAATAAAACCACGCTAGCATCCATTAAGCATCTTTGCTCAAGAGAGGCAATGCCAGTTAGGTCACATGTTTTTAATGTAATCAATATTTATGCAATATATCGATTACAATATTAGAACACACAAAATGGCTTGTTTTTTCTTCATAAATGTCAGTTTTTATTTTGCTGGATTATGTTGAATAATTACAAATAAATAGTATTTTAATGAATAATTATAATATTTTTTTTAAATAGCCATTGGAATAAAAAGTGTGTCAACTAGCCCGTGTTGTCTGAAATTCTGGAGAAAAAAATAAATAAATCCCCCTTCCTCCGGCTGGAAAACGAAGGGTCATTTATACTGGGCTTGTTTTTCCAGCCCAAGTTGCTTGTTTATCAGGAAAATTCTAACACCACAGCTCATAAGTCAAGTCACAGAATTTTGAATTTTCACATTTGTGGGTTTGTAACTTGCAGGGTAAACCTCTATAGCGTTGAATGGAAGACCACAGCAAATATAATTTGTGTTCCCATTTGCTCCATCAGCAAAAGAAAAAAAAAAACAACTCGCTCCCGTGAGCCATGATTGCAATGTATGAATTATCGAAGATGTGATTTGAGAGAAGTGCCGATGCATCGCCGATGTCAGCGAGATATCTAGAATGTTAAATATCTGGACCTGTCTGAGACTCAATCACGCAATGTGAAATGTGTTTTGACGGAATACAACTGCACCGTTGACCAACAGCCAATTACAGGTATCAAGAAAGTCTCATTGGACCGAAGAAATGGAGGAAAAATTAGTGGAACATTGGCAGGAGCACCAGTGCCTTTTTGATGTTTCATCTGAACAACTGGGTGGAGAAAGAGAAGAGTTGGTGAGAAATTGCCAATTTTCTTGAAGACAGTCAGGTAAGCAAATGGGTAGATTTTTCAGGAGGTGGTACTTTTTCAAATTGTAACCAATAAAATATATGATTAAAAACATACACATCGTATTCTGAAATGCATAACATATGATCATGCATTTGTGTTCATATCTCGTATCACTTCTCATGTGTACGCTGCCCGGACTCCAAATTACGTTTCACAACAGAGTGGTCGGAGATTCGTCAATAGTGAAATGTTTTGTAATGTGTTCACCGCTGTCGCTGACTCCTCATGTAATTTGAAAACTATGACTCGAATGACCAGACAATTGTTTAATATAAATGGTACCACAATCCGACGTCTTTGAAAGTCATGTAGGAGGCATTAACCAAATTAATTGCATATCAATATTTACTTAGAAATGCCACCAAATAATATATCACCAGATATCTTGTGTATAGTCATTCAAATAAATTATAAATATATAATAAAATCACTGATTCTTGAAATAAGGAACAAAAAGAACCATGTAAGTGAACAGGTTTTTAAAAAAAATGCTTTTCTGAAAATGGACACTTTTATAACTTACATCTTACTGTAATATCAGTCAACTCCATAAGACACACTAAAAGAATGCTATTTTAATTTTATCCATAATAAGAATGTAATGTCTTTAATTATCTAATAATTCACGGTATTCAGTACAGGAGTTAAGTGAAAAAACACATTCTATAATTGGGTTTTTTTTCCTTTTCCATTTTCACACTATTCAGAAAGAAGTTGACAAAATTGAATATCTTTCCATCTTAACCATGTGTTGTGCACTGGAGCCATTTTGTTTTTTACTTAGTTGAAGCTGCCTCTATTACCTAAAATGCCAAACTAAAATGCCAAAATTAGTCATAACAGAAATTATCATAATGGGATTATGGTGTTGACATGTTGAAGCTATGACTGCAGGGACTTAAACATTGTTTGTTTGAAATAAATAAATAAAATAAATGACCAGACTATGAGTCCTACTGGAGCATCCACCATAAGCAGAAAGTGGGAAAGTGTTACTCTGTGTTATAGCTGACCATGACATTGTCTGATTTATTCAGGATTATCCAAAAATCATCATTTTAATTTTAACTGTTTGATATCCTAAATACCCCTACTTTCAGTTGATATTTATTTTTATGAATTTGTTGCATTTTTAAATGCTTTGTTTGGCAGTTAAGTTACAAGTGCTTCCAATGCATTTAATTAATTCTAATGAAATTATTTAAAAATATACAGTAGAAGTAAGAAGTTTACATACAATAAGGTTGAAGTCTTCTAACCACTCCACAGACTTCATTTTAGTAAACTATAGTTTTTGCAAGTCTTTTAGGACATCTACTTTGTGCATGACAGGAGTAATTTTTCCAACAACTGTTTACAGACAGAATGTTTCACTTTTAATTGACTATCATAATTCCAGTGGGTCAGGTGCCTTTTAAGCAACTTAATGATGTCAAGCCTTTAGCTAATTAGCTTCTGATGGCCTAAATGTAGTCAGTTGTACCAGTGGATGTACTTTAAGGCCAACCTGCAAACTCAGTGCCTCTTTGCTTGACATCATGGGAAAATGAAAAGAAATCAGTGAAGACCTCATAAAAACAACTGTGGTTCATTCTTGGGAGCAATTTCCAAATGTATGAAGGTACAACATTCATCTGTACAAGCAATAGTATGCAAGTATAAACACCATGGGACCACCCAGCCATCAAACCGCTCAGGAAGGAGACACATTCTGTCTCCTAAAGATGAACGTAGTTTGGTGTGAAAAGTGCAAATCAATCCCAGAAAAACAGCAAAGGACTTTGTGAAGATGCTGGAGGAAACAGGTAGACAAGTATCTATATATTCACAGTAAAACAAGTCCTATTTCGACATAGCCTGAAAGGCTGCTCAGCAAGGAAGAAGCCACTGCTCCAAAACGGAATAAAAAGCCAGACTACAGTTTGTGCACATGGGGACAAAGATCTTATTTTTTTGGAGAAATGTCCTTTGGTCTGATGAACTTTTTTTTTTTTTTTTACTGTTTGGCCATAATGACCATCAAATCAAGTTTGGAGGAAAAATGGTGAGGCTTGAAAGCAGAAGAACAACATCCCAACCGTGAAGCATGGGGGTGGCAGCATGTAGTGGGGGGTGCTTCGCTGAAGGGGTACTGGTGCGCTTCACAAAATAGATGTCTTCATGAAGAAGGAAAATTATGTGTATATTTTGAAGAAACATCTCAAGGTATCAGACAGGAAGTTAAAGCTTGGTTGCAAATGGGTCTACCAAATGGACAATGACACAAAGCATACTGGTTGAGGCAAAATGGCTTAAGGACAACAAAGTCAAGGTATTGGAGTGGCCATCACAAAGCCCTGACTTCAATCCGATAGACAATTTGTGGGCAGAACTGAAAAAGTATGTGCGAGCAAGGATGCCTACAAACCTGACACCAGTTCCGTCTGGAGGAATGGAGGGATTGAGGAATTCCAGCAGTTTATTGTGAGAAGCTTGTGGAAGGCTACCCAAAATATTTTACCCAAGTTAAACAATTTAAAGGCAATGCTACCAAATACTAAAAGCACATGTAATCTTTTGACCCACTGGGAATGTGATGAAAGAAATAAAAGCTGAAATATATAATTTTCTCTACTATTATTCTGACTTATTATTATTGATCCTTACTGACCTAAGGCAGGGAATGTTTTCTACTATTAAATATTAGGAATTGTGAAAAAAAATAGTTTATATCGCCAAGTTGTATGTAAACTTCTGACTAATAAATGCCCCGAGTATACACATTTCCTTTAGATTTAACTTTTTCAGTATTTATATTATTGTAAAACTCTTGATTCTCTTGAGAAATTTGTACATAGGGCATGTTTTGTCCCTTATCTCAAGAATTTGTGAAATATTATAATTCATAAAATTCATTACATCATATTCATTTATTTTGGCAGTAGACAAGTATTTAGACAGTACAAAAAGGGGCTTCAAGTGTCAAAATATTGTTTAATTATTGGTCTAACAGGGATAGCAATTATTATTAGTAGTAGTATCTTTTGGAACAGCCTTCAAGTCAGATGTGCACCTATGATGCCTCACATTTTTAAACGAAGCTAATGATTCCAATAAAAAACTAATAAAATGAGGATCTTACCATGCCACTTCCCTTTGTAAACTGTGCCAAAAGACCCTGAGCCAATCCTGGAGAGGAAGACCACCTCTTTGGCCTCAATCTCCCAATAATAGCTGGAATCTCTCTTCTCACGAGGACGCTAGTAAACAACACGTTATCCTTACTACAGAGATCATTTGACAAAGTATGCGTTCTACAGTAAACTAATGTTTATATTACTATGTTTATTTAAAATTAGGGATGCACTGATGACAGATGAATCTATACCGTTTGACTGTTGTTGTTGTTGTTGTTTTGTTTTTTAAAAAGTGTTCACAATGTGAATTTTCCATATAGAATTTTTTGTGCTTCAAGTAAAATCAGACACTGAAACATTAAATGTACAATAAAAAATATGGACAACACTTAATCACTTTATCATGGCATAGAAAAGTTGACAAGAATACAAATAAGGAAAAAATAAGCACTGACATTGTCTGATTTAGATGATACTGGAAGCAGATAAATATTGATATAAACAAATAAAATAAAAAATGCTAACACTGGCAGATACAATATATTAATTGATACATTGTGCATCCCTTTTCAAAATTATTTTAAAACTTCCACTTGTATACAGAAACTAATCTGATGATGACATTTGTTTTATTCTTGTATGGTTCAAATAAAAATTACAGTAAAAAAATAAACTGATATTTCCGGCACTTACGATTCTGTTTTTCTCCTGAGTGTTAGTTGAAGGTGCTTTTTCCCTCTGAGCTGGCACTGGGGTTTTCGACCACTCTATTGGGCTTCGGTTTTGAGGGCTTCCTGTGAATTAATATGGCAGGAAGAGAGAAGAATGAGCCCTTATATACAGTGCATCTGGAAAGTATTCACAGCCCTTCACTTTTTCCAAATTTTTTTGTTACAGCCTTATTCCAAAATGGATTAAATGAATTATTTTCCTCAACATTCTACAAACAATACCCCATAATGACAACGTGAAAGAAGTTTGTTTGAAATCTTTGCAAATGTATTAAAAATAAAAAAATACAAAAAATAAATCACATGTACATAAGTATTCACAACCTTTGCTCAATACTTTGTTGAAGCACCTTTGGCACCAATTACAGTCTCAAGTCTTTTAGAGTATGATGCTACAAGCTTGGCACACCTATTTTTGGGCAGTTTCTCCAATTTTTCTTTGCAGGACCTCTCAAGCTCTATCAGGTTGGATGGGGAGCATCGGTGCACAGCAATTTTCAGATCTCTCCTGAGATGTTCAATCGGGTTCAAGTCTGGGCTCTGGCTGGGCCACTCAAGGACATTCACAGAGTTGTCCCATAGCCACTCCTTTGTTATCTTGGCTGTGTGCTTAGGGTCGTTGTCCTGTTGGAAGATGAACCTTTGCCCCAGTCTGAGGTCCAGAGCGCTCTGGAGCTGGTTTTCATCAAGGATTTCTCTGTACATTGCTGCATTCATCTTTCCCTCAATCCTGACTAGTCTCCCAGTTCCTGCCGCTGAAAAACATCCCCACAGCATGATGCTGCCACCACCATGCTTCCCTGTAGGGATGGTATTGGCCAGGTGATGAGAGGTGCCTGGTTTCCTCCAGACATGACGCTTGCCATTCAGGCCAAAAGATTCAATCTTTGTTTCATCAGACCAGAGAATTTTGTTTCTCGTGGTCTGAGAGTCCTTCAGGTGCCTTTTGGCAAACTCCAGGCGGGCTGTCATGTGCCACTGACTGAGGAGTGGCTTCCGTCTGGCCACTCTACCATACAGGCCTGATTGGTGGAGTGCTGCAGAGATGGTTGTTCTGGAAGGTTCTCCTCTCTCCACAGAGAAATGCTGGAGCTCTGTCAGAGTGACCATCGGGTTCTTAGTCACCTCCCTGACTAAGACCCTTCTCCCCCGATCCCTCAGTTTGGCTGGGCGGCCAGCTCTAGGAAGAGTCCTGGTGGTTCCAAATTTATTCCATTTACAGATGGAGTCCACTGTGCTCATTGGGACCTTCAATGCTGCAGAAAGTTTTCTGTACCCTCTCCCAGATCTGTGCCTCGATACAATCCGGTTTCGGAGGACTACAGACAATTCCTTTGACTTCATGGCTTGTGCTCTGACATGCACTGTTAACTGTGGGAACTTATATAGACAGGTGCGTGCCTTTCCAAATAATGTCCAATCAACTGAATTTACCACAGGTGGACTCCAATCAAGTTGTAGAAACATCATGCACCTGAGCTAAATTTTGAGTGTCATGGCAAAGGCTGTGAATACTTATGTACATGTGAATTTTTTATTTTTAATACATTTGCAAACAAACTTTTCAGGTTGTCATTATGGGGTATTGTTTGTACAATTTTGAGGAAAATAATGAATATAATCAATTTTGGAATAAGGATGTAACATAACAAAATGTGGAAAAAGTGAAGCGCTGTGAATACTTTCCAGATGCACTGTATATAGCCCTATATAGAAATCTTCGAGGAACAAGTTAGAACAAACTCTTACCTGATTCTTCACATCCTAATGCTTCCTATAAATGAAGAGAGAAGTACTATATTAACGTATGGAAAATCTGACAGCACACAAAAATTGTTTATCCATAAAGGGGCCATATTCTAAACTTAGGATATAACATAGCTCTGCAAATCAATATATTTCTAATTAAGGGGTCATTTTGAACTGAGTATTGATGTCTTACCCGATAAGCAGCTTCATCAACTGGTTGGGCAGTGCTGACCATGTGGACATTAGGGGTGGATGTGGACAGCACCTTATTATGACTGAGAGAAACACCAGGCAACGGAACGGGGGTGATGTAGTTGAAAGCATTTGGTGTGGAGTATCTGTGATAAGGACTGGAGAAGTGTTTCTGCATCAGTCAGTGAAGTCTTCGCACTTGGTCACAGCATGTAGGAGTGTTACTTTTCTGAAAGGTCTTATGACAAGTTTGAGTTTGGAACCAGATCTTTCCACTGACTGGAACATCATAGGAGTTTAGAATTACATGAGGGTGAGTAGATCACAGCAGAATTATCATTTTTGGGTGAACAATCCTTTTAAATCTTTATTGATGGTTTAAAAAGATCATTCAATCTTAATTGGCTATTGACAAATACCCTTAAACCCTGACAGGCCATTAAGTTTCGCAGAAGTTTCTATGTTCATTCTTTTCAAGGCAGATGTGATGTTGGTTAACCTGCTGGTTATGGAGTAATATTTGTGCCACAATACTGCACACGCAGGATTATATTTTGAGAGTGTATATTTTGAAAAACATACATTACAGTAAGTTAAGCCTTGCAGTATTCCTAGTATGTCTATAATCCATGGGGTAAATATCTCTTGTAATATATATTATATTTATCAAGTGTGACCTGAACTTGGAGCAAAATTCTTCTGAAAAACTTCTGCAAAATTTACACAGAGATGTTCATGGTTGCTGTAGCTACCTCAACTGTCCAATAGCAGAGCACTTGTTAGCAGCTCCTTATAGCCAATCCTGATTTAGGAGGCAGGACTTGTCGGAATACAGGTGGAAAAATCAAGTAAGCAGTCTAAAAGAGCACATGCAGAACACATACGAGACCAAGCAAGATCTTGCACAAGCAAAAATCAATGGAGTAACATAAATGTCAGAATTCTGTGCAAATGTTGACATCAGCACACATTCATACTTTGAGCACAAATCTTATTTTTGTTTGTTCAAAATGATTAATCTTTGCAAGATGATACATTGCTTTGTTCAACTCAATGCCGAGTTAAAGCACATGCAACATAACTTTTTGTGCACTCAAAATATTGTCTTGCGCATGCAGAGCATTTTTGTAAGATCAAAATATCTTGCATGTGCAAAATTATATTTTGAGCACAAAAAATTATCTTTCACGCGGAGAACATTTTTGTGCTCTCAAATTATAATTTTACACATTGTGGCACAAATATAACTCCATAGCTGGTCACTATTTATAACTAACAACTAGTTAGTTGTAAAGTGTCATAAAATGAAGAATTTTCAGATAAAACCAATAACATGGCCATGTCCTTAAAGATGGAAAAATGGACCGGTATAATTAAAAGGTGTAACTACATTTTCAATAACTTTTAAAAGATATCTTTACTGTAAGGAACAACAACCATTACCAAATACATTTAGTAACTATACCTTTTAATACCCTCAATACAAGGAACAAAACATTCGAAAATCCAGCATCAAGATGGCAGCTGGGCATGTTTTAATTTTCATGAGGAATGGTGAACTGTTTGTGTCAGATCAGTAGATATAAGCTACATAGAGAAACAGGCATTTACCTGAAGGGGAATCGAGAGTTTTGCATCCGCCGGGATGATGGGGGAGGGAGGGATGTAGTCCCATTCTCTCCTGGAGTGGGGAACAGCCTGGAAGATGAACACGACAAAGGTGTTTGACACAAAATGTCTCTAAATTGTTTTGAGAGTGCACTCCAAAAATTACAGTACTGTGCCAAAGTTTTAGGCAGTTGTGAAAAATGTAGTATGGTGAGAATGTTTAAAAAAAATTATGCCATGAATATTTATCAAATAGCTTCATGCAAAGTGCAGTATACACAACCTTCTCCAAGGTACACTTGCGCACAGTTTTTGAAAGTTGTTTCAAGCATCTTAGAGAATATCACAGTAATATGAATTTAGTATATGTATAATGTATTCATGTCTTAGACTGACTTGATGTTGAGATCTGGGCTCTGTGCAGCCCACACCATCTATTGCAGGACTCCTTGTTCTACTTCTATTCTATTTGTGAAAGGAATGTTTGAGAAACTAAGATTGATATTTCCTATTGACACATTAAAGCAGAAGATATAAAATAACCATCTTAAGACAAATGGTTTTGTGAAACAGCTAATGTACCTGAGACTTTTGCACAGTACTGTATATTAACAGTACAGCAATCATAGAAACAAATTCACTGGTATGCTGGACCAATAAAGATTGTCCTTATTACGGTCTTTTGCATAATTCTACATTGTAAAAGGACAGTTCACCCAAAATATGAAAAGTCTGTCCTTAACCCACCCTCATTTTGTTTCAAACATATGACTTACTTTCTCCTGTGGAACACAATTTGTTAGGCTGAATGTTAGACTCAGTCACCATTCACTTTCATTGCAAACTTTCCATTCAATGAAAGTGAATGGAAACTGAGAAATAACGTTATATAGGTTTGGAACAACATGAGAGTGAGTAAATGACAGAATTTATATTTTTGGAGATTATATTTATTTTTATAAAGGAGGGCTTTGGGAGGAATTCAGGATGAAGTAACAAGCATCAGAAGAATGGACCATTGTACTATGCATGTCTGATTTTCATTGATAGACATCTATAAAGCTCAAAGTATAACAGGCCACTATGCAAAACACTTTCTGTGCACTTTGGATCTGTGGCATCAAGAGACTTCTCTTGAACTAAATCTACATGTCTATCTTCACTTAAATACTGAATGTAAACACTGATTATGAAGCCTTTGGGGTTATCTAAATGCTACATAAACCCAGGGTTACACAAAATCATCCCATAAATGAATACATGCATATATTTATAATGGAAAGTGTAAAGACTAGGTTTCAATAACTTTTGCCATGATTTTTATAGTCATTACTGGATACAGATTTTTAAAAACATAATTTTATAGACTGCCATCACCAAGAACAATTTATAGACTTTACATGAAAAAAATTATTGTGAGGTAAATTATTATTGTAATCATTATTGTAATGATAAAGACAATGGATGCAAGAAACACTATTTCCTCCTCAATATTTTAACTGAAGCTGAGGTACCCATGTCCCTATTGAACTTCCGAAGTAAAGCAAAGCAGGTTGCACATACATTTTGCTCTGCCATTTCTTTGAATGTATGTCTGCTAAAGGTGGCGTTTCTAGAAGTGGTCTTTAAAACTCACAAGAGCTGTCGAATGTTGCTCCAGTCCACACACATGGTGGGCACTTTGGTGCTGCAATGCTCGTGAAATTTGTAGCCACATGTCTGACACCTAAAGCCGTGTAGGAGAAACTTCTGACATATGTCACAAAAGGCCAACTTTAAAAATGTTTTTCGTACCTGTGAAGAGTCGATGAACAAATTAGACAGATAATTTATAAACATGACAAACACTCAGTTTTAAAAACCTAGAACTACCTACATAGACAACATTTTAAAAAGGTACATCACCCAACAATGAAAATAATAAAACATTTAAATTTGTGTAAACAAAAGTTATATCCCAATGTGCAGGTTAGTCCAAAAGGTTGGCAACAAAATTATCCTGACTTCTAAGATAACTTGTTTTGCCCAAAATCTAAAGCAGAACATATATATTTCATTAAATATCATAAAGCACTGTAATTCGTAACTGTAACAATTTTCTAATACAAGCAATGTACTTATTAGTAGGGTTGCCAGCTTTGGTTAACTGGTTGGTTACATGTCATGGGCTGACATTAAATGGATTTTTCACCCAAAACTGAATATTCTCTCATCATTTACTTTATGCTATCCCAAATGTGTATGACTTCCTTTCTTCTGCTGAAAACAAATGAAGATTGAGGAATATTTCAGCTCTGTAGGTCCTTGGAAGCGAACACTGTGGTACCAAATCAAATCTTAAGCTCCAAAAGGCAAATGAAGGCAGCATAAATGTAATCCATATGACTCCAGTGGTTAAATCAATATCCTTGGAAGCGATATAATACAGTACGAGTAGGTGAGAAACAGATTAATATTTATGTCCTTATTCACTATAAATTCTCCTCCCTTCCAAGTAGGTGGTGACATACACAAAAAATGCAAATCGGCAAAAACAAAAGAAGAATGTTAAAGTGAAAATGGAGATCGATGGTAAAAAAGGACTTAAATATCTGTTTCCACCCTCACTTATCATTTAGCTTCTGAAGATATGGATTTAACCACTGGAGTCTTATGGATTATTTTTATGATGCTTTTATGTGTTTTTGAAGCGTAAAAATTCCGGTACCCATTCACTTGAATTGTATGGACCAACAGAGCTGAAATATTCTTTTTATGTGCCAAGCAGAAGAAAGTCATACACATCTTGGATGCAATGAGGGTGAGTAAATGATGGGTGAACTATCCCTGTAACACATTAATTCATACAGTATGCAATTAAAATTAGTCATAGGATAAAAAAAAATTCTGTAAATTCACAGAACATCAAAAGCAGTATTACACTAGACACTTTTTAGTTTTCCTACTGTGCTAACATTTGGTGCTTTGCAGAGCTAATATTGCATAATAATTATTATGGATAGTATGTGAATTGAGATGTAGGGCTTTCTCCCAACCTACATGGCCTGACGTGTGTTTTTAACTTTTTTTGCCACTGGCACGTTAGAGCCAGCTTTACGGGTCACACATGTTGTTTCGCCAAAAATATTTAGTATCCGTCACTCTTTTGCAAAAGATTTTGTGAACTCATGCGAGCTCAAGGAGAGGACTGGCATGTGATCCGAAGCCTTCTTGGCCAGGAGAGAGAGCCCCGGCCGTGACCCCAGACAACCGCAGCCCCCTGTCCCCACCCACACTCCTGAACACGGGGGCGGAAGATGACGCTGAGGTGTTTCTGGACCTATTTGAGCAGACTGCTGAGGACTGGAGCTGGCCACGTGAGCAGTGGCTGGCCAGGCTCCTCCCGCTACTGTCCGGGGAAGCCCAGCATGCTGCTCAACAACTGCCAGAGGCTAACCTCCTGGCCTACGACGACCTGAAAAAGGCCATCCTGTAGCGGGTGGGTCGAAGCCCAGAGCAGTACCGGCAGCTCTTCCAGTCCCTGAAGCTGGGGAAGCCTGACCGCCCGTTTGCCTTTTCCCAACGGCTCCGAGACACGTGTCAGAAATGGCTGCTGGCGGCGAACTGTGACGTCGTGGAAGTCGTCGATCAGGTGGTACTGGAGCAGACCTTCGTCTACCAAAGGGAACGGCGGAGTGGGTCCAGTGCCACCGCCCGGCGTCGCTGGAGGAAGCCGTCCATATGGCGGCGTACCAGAGGGTGGAATAGCGCTCTTCTCTCTCCCTTCCCCCTGTGTGTTCCCCCTACAATCTCACTCTGATCTCTCTCCAGAGCCCATTCCTGCCACGAGCTCCGCCACCGCGGCCAGTTCCCCGTGCAAGGTGGTGGTGATTGGCAATGTACGGTTCTGTGTGTATAATAGAAAAGTCAACGCGATGTCTAAATTTGATGCGTACCCGATGCCCAGCTTTGATGAGATGCTCGATCGGCTAGGTACTGCTCGTTTTTATTCGATATTAGATTTAACAAAAGGTTAATGGCAGATCCACTTGACACCAATTTCCCACGAAAAAACAGCCATGCCATTCGGATTGCACAAATTTATGATGCTTCCGTTCGGTTAGTTTTAAGTTCAAGATGGTCCACAGAACGGGGGCGCAGATGGCTGTCGCAGACTTCCTGACTGTTGCTAACTGAGTGGTACGCAGTCCGGATGAGTTGGGCGGTGGAGGTATGTGGCAGTGGGGGCGTTGTCAAGCACCCATCTGGAGAGAGAAAACGGTAAGGGCGCTTGCACCTGAGCTAAATTATTTCTAACACCTGTCTCTAATTCCAGTGAGCATGGGGAGAGCGGCATATAAATTGCCACGCCAGCACCACCAGACGAGAGAGAGACAGAGCACAAGAGTCCAGCTGACAAGCTACATGTGGGCTGTTGCCTTTTGTAAGAGAAAGCCGTTTTCGTTGCGCTTAAAGCGTACGTTCGGTGTATAATAAAAAAGACTGACCTGAACAAGTCGTGGGCCCTCCTTTCCTTGAATCTCTACACTTTGTTTCTTAAATTTCCATTTTGGTAAATTTTTACACATTTGTTTTAATTTCCTTGATATTTGGTATATTTGATCAAATGTTTTTTTTTTTTTAGATTTACGATGAATTATGCTCAAGGTTAAATTGGTCTGGAAATATGTTCCTGCACCTTTGATAAAACACCTTTGTTGATCCATTCCATTTCTTCTATTGTCAGGTCCAGTTTTTGTTCAATCCATTTTACACGTTCCGTCGCCATTGAGCATGTACAGTATATTTGCTCAAAAATCCTTACATTACATTCATTGCATTAAGCACCAGAAGCGGCCTATTCAAGAGCAGCTGGAGACAGCGCACCCCCACATACAGGCATGCTTCAGTTTTCTATTTTTTTTTTTTTACAGTTTTCTCCACGGTCCACTCTCTGTTCTTTAGAAAACATGAAATATGCAACCAACTGCATCCCGGTTTCTTTCATCCACTGATATCCAGTAGCAATATCGCTTGAATCCAGGAGCAGTCGCATCAGAAGCAAAGATCACACCACAGTATATATTGTGTTTGCTCCATTTTTGTGCTGTTTTTTTTTTTTTATCTTTTGGAACTTTTTGTTTTCTAGCAAATGAAAATGCTTGTATTCTTCCATCTACACTGCCTGGCCAAAAAAACCAAAAGGTTGCATACACTAATTTTTAGTTTACCTTTGATTACAGCTCACATTCATCATGACATTGTTGTGACATTACAACATAATGCAACGTTACAACCTTTATTTCCTTCCAGAGTTGCCAATTTCTTTGGCCGAGATCTTGTATTTATGGCGGGAGAGTCAAACCACTCCGTAAAATCTTCTCAAGCACTCTGTGGTGGCCAACACAAGTGTGAAAATGATTCCCCATGCTCACTGAACCACTCTCACAATTTGAGCTCGATGAATCTTGGCATTGTCATCCTGGAAATATGCCCGTGCCGTCAGGGAAGGAAAAAAATCCATTGATGGGATAACCTGGTCATTCAGTACATTCAGGTATTCAGCTGACTTTATTTTATTGCCACATAATGTTGCTGAGCCTAGACCTGACCAACCATTGAGCATAAACCCCAGATCATAACACAGACTCCTGAGGCTTATACAGTGGGCACTATGCATGATGGGTGCATCGCG